>NC_134697.1:45304184-45441684 GCF_050947455.1 Rhinoderma darwinii | reverse complement strand
CCTAATGCTGTCACTATGTTCTGATGCTGAACGACATCAGGACCCAGAACAGTGAGAATGCCCGAGGTACACACTGCGTGGACCCAGAACAGTGGAGACGACGCCTGGAACAGAAGAGGAGCAAGGAGAGGTGAGAATTATTATTTTTTTCAGTAAGATCTGAATTTTGGGGTCTGGAGTCTGCTTTGGGTTGCAAATTGTGAGGTCTGATGTGAGGTCTTTATTAATTTTAGTATCTCATCTGGGGTCTTTATTCATTTTAAGGTCTGTATTCATTTTAGAGTCTGATCTAGGGTCTTTATTAAAGAGGTTATCCCACAACAAACATTAATGACCTTAAAAGCCCCTGTCTAAAGCCCACGTTTCAATGGTGGTCATCCATCTGCCCTGCCACTTCATTCAATGCTATGAAACTAAGATACATAGCCAGCACTGTACTTGTCTGTCTCTGACAGTCGCATAGTCTTTGAATAGAGCTGCAGGACAAATGGGTGACCAACGCTCTATTCAAATTCCTCCAAAAAAGGGGCTTAAGAGCCCCATTATAGTGATCAGTGGGGCTTCCGGCCCAGGTGCGACTACTACCTCTGCATCCCCTATAGCTTCAACCCTGGCCAAAGATGTCTGAGTAGCACACTCCGCAATCTTCGGTTGAAGTCGTGATGATGGTGTGGGCCGGATGCAGAAGAAAATAAATAACTACAATCAGAGAAGATGTCACCTGTGAGTTACTAGATATAATTGTTATGCATTCTGCCTGTGTCTCATCAGTCCTGTATTCTCTTGTATTGTGTACAGCATTACAATAGTCTGCAGAAGGCCTGTGTAGAACTGGTGTCTGAACACTATATGGTCACTGTATGGCAGTATTATTGTTTCTATTGGTCTATGTTGCACACACTTGTCCCTGACTGAAAAAGTGATGTATATCCCTAACTCTGTGACCAGGTGTTTCTGTGCTTCACTTTTAGGGCACATTCAGATGTGGCGGAATTGCTGTTGAATTCTACTGCGGACAGTCTGCAGTGGAATTCTGCAACAACCATTTTTTACATTTATTTCTATACATTTTTAGGAAACTTAGTTCAGACGTTGCTGAAAATAACTGTGCAGAAATTAGGCTCCAGTGCAGAATTTTCCCTCCGCAACATGCTCATTACGTTGCGGAGAAGAAGCAGAATTTTCACTGCGGATTTCAGCCTTTGCAATGCAAAAACTGAAATCTGTGGCAAGTCCGTTGTGATATCCGCAATGTCTGAATTACCTGTCAAATGTGCAAATGTTGGTGCAGATTCGTTGCATAATTGCCCCGAATCTGCACCAACATTTGCAGTGGAAAAATTCTGCCATGTCTGAACATGGCCTCATTTTCCTCCTTGTGGGGGCCGTGACCAAACAGAAAAATGTACCAAATAAATACATTTGCTATTTAATAATATTTCCTTATTGAATATTGAAATAGTTAAATTAAGAATAAAAATATCTGCCTGTGAGCAGTTTTTGCTATAGCTCTAAACATTAATATTAATTTACTTTAAAGATTTATTAGATTAATTTATCATTTTTTCTTTATTAAATTTGCTTTTAAAATGTGTTAAAATCTGCATTATTAACATTTATAGTAACACACTTTCTTTTCTATTAGCTAATAACCATGTTAAACTTGTTATCATAAGCTATTGGAACAATATCATATTTGTATAGTGTGAAATGTTCATGTATTGTTTTTTAAATATCATAATTGTATAGTCTGAAATGTATTGTTTTTTTGTTGTTGGAAAATCTAATGCAGCACAAAAAAAAAATTAAACGGGGTTATTACGTTTAGAAAATAATATTTTTGTTTTTTTGCTGTTAGATCATTGAGAATATGAAACACGACCACAGGATATTGAACTGGTTCATTTGTTAAAATAGTTCATATAGGGTCTGAATGCACTTCCTGAAAGTAATATTATTACATGTTATTTAGCACTAGATTGCTGAGATGGTTGGTGATGATATTTGACATCAGGAATTTATTTTTTGTACTAACATGAGGCAATTGACAATTACGTGATATGGTTTTTGTCTTCCTCTGGATCAACAATGTTGAATACGTGGTCTTATTTTTCAGCCTTAATATGTTATATCCTTTTAGTGTAGTGGTGAGATCAGGAACCCCATTGACCTCAGCATTTTTACACCATGTTTAAAAACAATGCTGAATCTGAAAGCCCTAGTGATGTCATCCATGGGTATGGGAGTTAATAAAAAAATAGCTAAAATATTTTCCATTTGGAAGTCAATGCGAAGTGTGGCCAAATTTGTTGATCCTGTAGGTCAGCAGCCACTCCAGCTTTTATGAAACTACATGCCCTAACACCCAAAAGCATTTTCTTATTCTAGTCAGAGGCTGTCAGGGCATGCTGGGAATTGTAGTTTCACAACAGCAGTTGCGCCGTAGGTTGCTGAACCCTGTAGGTTTTAAGTATGCAAATGCAGATAACATTCAAGTAACATGAATGTGCAATTAGATATTAAAACAGTAGACATTATTTGAAACTCAATATAACCTTTACCTTTTTTACTACAAATTGTAAGGGTGGCTACATGGAAAAAGTGTTTAAAATATGGGTTCATAACGGTTCAAATATGTAATAAGTCAGGCCTATCCATCTGTGAGAAAGGTTAGCTTTACGAACATTTTTAGTGGAATAATCCGAGATCTGATGTTTTTAACAGAATAAAAGATCAGAATCTTTAAACACCTAAGCAAACAAGCTATATAATAAATTCTCTTATTTTAAACCTTAAATCTTGACAAGTTTTATTAGAACTGTCACTTGAAAGAGACACACAGGTAAGTAGATGTGTTACACAGAAGAACTCATACTGGTCCTGTCCTTTCTGAAGCCGTCTGCAGTGTATGCAGTCCCATTCTTTTCTATAGAAGTGCTTACCGCACGAGTGGCAGACATACAAACGCATAAACAAACACTCACTAGTTACCCGCAACACTTAAACTCACCAAGACTTTCGAGAGTTCAAACATAGGACATGCTACGTACATTATTTACGTATATACACACGTTTCTTTGTAGAGTTTCAAAAGTGACAAAAGAAAATTGACAGGGAAAGTGTATAACACGCTAGGGTCAGTGCTGTCAGACATTGGGTACAACAGAGGTGCGCACCTCATTACTTTAATACAAATCACCACTACAAGGCAGACAGAAAGGTGGGCACATTTTCAAATTGTACATTCTATTTTAAGTACTTACAACATTAAAAGCAACTAGTCATGTGTAAAACCGTGACATTGTGTCACCAAAAGCAACTGGCTAGAAAATTATTATTTTTTTATTGTTATTACTTTGTCTTGAATTTAGTTTTATGAAACTTTGTAATTACTATTATCATTGTCGATATCTTTTTTTTTATTTCATTAAACCTGTAACCAGATGTAGGTCTGTATATATATTGTGCTACAAGTAAATGCAGTACCAGATTTATATATTAAGCACATGCAAAGACAATATCTCTGACACCTGAGACCACTACCATAAATATCAACAGCATAGTCTCATTGTGTAAACTAATGAAACCTGTATAGAAAAACTTACAAAACAATAAAGTTCATTATCAAGAATCTAGAGATCTGTACTTCCTTACCCTTGCTCTTATCTCAACATATCCTGAGAAAAATCCTTTATAAAAACATGATTTTTCAATACTCTTTCATGAGATGTCTTTGCTATACTTGTGTCTATGTGTGGTCACCCACTGATTGAGATGCAAATTGCAAGCTGCCAAGGGTTTTGCTAGAATGTCGTGATATTGTATTGAAATGGTTTTATGACATATTGGAGTACTTTACCAAATTCAAACAAAGGCAAAAATGGACACATTTGTATATGTGAGCTTGTGCCCACTGTTAATTCTCGTATGCCACGCTCTAATAACACTGCCATACTACGTAATACAATACTCCTTCATAATTTTCCTATATATTGCCAACAGCAGAATACAGCCCTGAGTAAGTGGGTACATAGTAAATAGTGTAACACCCATGGCCACGGGCCATCGGGGTTACTCACCTCCCGACGACCGCAGTCATGGATCTATGAGTGCTGTCCTCAGGAGATGCCAGCGCTCACTTCAGCTTCATTCTGCGATGTCCCGTAGGTTGCGCACATGAAGTAAATATGTAATTAGCCCATACTCACCCAGGACTATAAGAAGGGCCCTGCCCCTTCCCTCACTGCCTGAGCATTGTTGTGTTTACCCGTGTTAGTCTTTGCAAATGGTCCCTTAGGCTATGTTCACACGGAGTATTTTGCCGAGCTTTTTGACGCGGAAACCGCGTCGCAAAACTCGGCAAAAACGGCCCGAAAACGCCTCCCATTGATTTCAATGGGAGGCGTCGGCGTCTTTTTCCCGCGAGCAGTAAAACTGCCTCGCGGGAAAAAGAAGTGACATGCCCTATCTTCGGGCGTTTACGCCTCTGACCTCCCATTGACTTCAATGGGAGGCAGAGAAAGCGTATTTCACGGTGTTTTATGCCCGCGGCGCTCAATGGCCGCGGGCGAAAAACGGCGCGAAAATCGGCGTGCAGGGAGAGGAAAATCTGCCTCAAAGTTCCAAACGGAATTTTGAGGCAGATATTCCTCCTGCAAAATACTCCGTGTGAACATAGCCTTAGTGTTTTCCAGCTCCCAGTGTTCCCATACCTGCTACCTGTATCCTGTGCTACCTTGTTCCTGTGCGATAGAGATAGAGAGTTGGAGTCACGTTGTGCCGTATGCTACGCCTTCTGTGTTACACCACACCTGGTGTCTGCCTGCTGCCAAGGTCCCATCCAAGCCTACCATCGCTACTGTCTGAATTACCACAGGTACCCTTATTCGAACTATAGACATTGACTTGGTATCCTGTTGGCCAGCTGCTATCCCGCCACGGCGGTATGGTCTAGTGGGTCCACATACCCACAGATCGTGACAGATAGAGATGGTCAAGTTTATGGATTCGCTCTAGATTACTGATTCACTGACCAGAAATGTTTCCATATTTACCCTATGTAAGACATTGGGGTCATAGATAATGACTATTTGAGCAGTCAGTGCCTTAAATAAGGGGAAAAAATCCTGTTATAGAAAATTGGCGAACCAGCAATTTTTTTTTACATTTTGTTAATCTCTAAAACTAGCCACTCTACACATTAGAAAAAAGTGGGCCAAACCCACTGAACCGGGGCATATTGACATCATAGAGGATGATGCCTTGCTTGGGACCTACTTCCATGAGCCAGAGCAAAGAGCTGCTGAAATGAGCAGCTCCTGCTCTGAAGTACTCAGCGTCACAATGCATTACATGGTTGCCCCTAAATTTTGAATGTGGTCCATGTAATACTAGAAAGAGAAAAGTGTACCCACCTGTGGCTCCCTCCAACAATAGCAGCTGGTAGTCAAAGATTTTAGCTGCTCGACCCATGTCGATCAGCTCTTCACCAGCAAGACCTCAATTAGTGAAGGGATTGTTTAAGTGTTGTGGAAATATAATGTTTATTAATGTTGTGCTGATCTAATTCTACCAATATTAATGATAAATATAATGTTTGTATGCGAGAGAGAGAGAGAGAGAGAGAGAGAGAGTAAAATAATTCCTTTTCCATTTACTACATACAAATAAGATGAGTACAAAGTTTTATAGAAGTGTGTTTCAGACCATAACAAATGTTATATTCTCACTTTAAAATTTATGAATGCATGTGTTTATCTTGGTACATGATTTACATTGATCACATGGTAAAAACACCCTTTTATCTTTTTCTAAAAACAAATCCTTGATTCTGTACTGTCAATTAGAACAGTGACCTGTCACACTATGTCTGGCTGCTCTTATTTGTGTATTAAGTCCTCTGACTACTGCACCCAATGCTTCATCTTAAGACCTCCTAGATCATTAATACTGCTATCAGTGACATATCATAAAGGGAACATGTTTCCCACAATTCTACGCATCCTACACATAAAGTAGACGTTTGCTATCTTCACTTGATATTGCGGTGTTGGGTCAAAAACAGATAAAGAAAAATAATATCCTTTGTGATAGTTGTATACCCCACTGATACTCCAATCTGTATATTAGAGAGACAAGTTTAGTGAGACAAACACGAACCAGATGATTGTTATTTGCTTTGATTAGCGGTTTTGTTTTTAGTGTTTGGGTAGTTAAAGTATGAGTTAAGAGCCTGAGGGATAGGTCCCATTTCATTTTAGTGATCAGGCCAGTTCCTCCTGCATTTTGACCAGTGTCCCTTCATTCTCACAAATCTCTACCAATGGAAAACTTTTTACATGTCTTAATTACATTCAAGAGAATTTCACTGCACTACAAAATATATAGATGCAAATTAAAGAATTTTATTGCGGTATCACAGACATTATTTCATTATAGATAAATGCTATATTTCGATACTCAAAATAATCATTGTTGTAGGACATTATGCAGGAGAAACGGCCCCAGCCTGGAGCTCATGTGAAGTCTGCTTGTGACGTGAGCTCCAGGCTGGTGCTGTTCCTCCTGCACTGCCTCTGCGATACGGGTAACCAATTCACAAGAGAGTTAAAGTGTAGCTAAACGTTTGACAAACTTCTGACATGTCATAGAGACATGTCAGAGGTTTGGATTGGTGGGAGTCCGAGCACTGAGACCCCCACCAATCTCTAGAACGAAGCAGCTGAAGTGCTCGTGTGAGCGCTCAGCTGCTTCGTGTCTATTCGGGTTTTTCCGGAAAGCCAATGTATCGGAGTATGGGATTATAGGCTTTTATCTATTCTATAGATACATTTATTTCTGGAAATAGCCGAACAGCGCTCACACACGCGCTTCAGCTGCTTCGTTCTAGTGATTGGTGGGGGTCTCAGTGCTCGGACCCCCACCAATCTAAACTTCTGACATGACAACGTTTAGCTACACTTTAAAATATCTAATTACAGAAATGATTTTAATTATTGGAATATACAGTTTATCTATTACAGGGGCCCCATAGACACAACCGTATTATACATCCCTAATAACGGATCTGTAATTACGGATGAAATTGCGGACCCATTTATTTCTATTGGCCACGGACACCTTTCCGTATATTTACAGATGTGTGTCTGTGTCAAAGAAATGACGGCAAAATATAGAACATGTCTTATTCTTGTCCGCGGACGGCTACAGATGTATATCCATAGCCGTCTGATTTATATTTGCGGACAGTTTAAACCCTTATGGCTTCATGAGGCCTGAATGATGTCTGGGATATCAAAATTAATTTTTTACATTTGCATCTTTATATTCCTGTGGATTTTTCCATAGTGATTTGCAGATTTACATATTTTTTTCCAACAAGAACCACCTGGTGACTGGAGTATTGAACTCACCACTGATATGTCTTTATTATATGTCAGAGGTTTTAAAAAAACTAGACGAGAGATTATTTGGGATAAATGCATGAGGCTAACAGAACAGAGCACTAGACGTCTTAATGTAGATTGTGAAAAACATATAAAGAGATGCACGTACAGTATGCACTATTCACATCCAAATACTGTCTCATCATCTAGCTATAGTTTTAGTCCCCAACTTAAGCATTTGGGACCCTAAGTTTAAAAGAGGGCATTCATTGTAATCATAGTGCTTCATAACAAAAGTCAGGTTTGCCCCAGCCCCTAAAAAAAAAAAGGGAAAGTATAGTCATATGTTTTATCTTCCCTCATGTATGTATTGTGTCTGCTGCCCTCAATTCAATACATATTCACCTTCATTGCCATTCCAGCTCGGTCCTGCTCCTCCTTTGTGAACGGCTGCTGATATGTCACTTCCTACCCCCTTATGACAGAGTAGGGCTTAAAGATCTCAGCCACACTATGTATTATTCAATTGTATCGGCATCCTGAGAACGTAGGTATTAATTGTGTCTGGGACACTGTTTGTATGGAGCAATGGACCCACTTAAGCCCATAGGCCCCATACGAGCTACTATAAAATAAAAACAAAAAAGATGTAGATGTAAATCAAATGTACTGCAGTCAGAAATAGTAAGTCTAGCCTGCATTTTGGGTATTTTCCAGTTCTTTGCATGTCTTTAGAAAATATGTATATTCTCTTTCTATGGCTGCAAAAATGGATGTTCTTTCTGGTGTAATGCTTTTGTCGTCTTCAGCACTCAGATGTCTCTTTACTTCCACTCAGATGTCTTTTTACTACTTCTCTCTTAACTCCCCTTCCATTTTACAGCATGTAAGTCTCATAGAGGGAGATTTTGCAGCTGCATCCCCCACCTCCCTGTCTAGTATTTACTGTATTATTCTAGACTGATTTTGTGGGTGTTTTTCTAAATACTTACATAAAGTCTGCAGACAGGTTAAAGGAGAACTACAGACTCCTGGAAGATGATGAAGATGCCTTTCCCCAGTCAATAAGATACATTGCATAAGAATTATGTATTCTCATGTACTACTGACTTATATAATAATAATAATAATAATAATAATAATAATAAAATAAAATAAATTATAGGTACTGTGTTATTTCAGTCTTATTTGTATATTTCAATAGAATGCCTTTAGTATATTCTGGAAACAGAAGTTCCAAGAGATCCTTTTCATTTAAATAACATTCTATAAACACTATTCAACAAAAGTTTAAAATGTTCCCAGTATAAATATAGAAACACAAGATTGTGACTGTTCCAATACACACAGTTCTAATGAGCAGTAAGATTTCATCTGCAATTTGTCAACGTTAATGGAATAAACACTTAGGTAAAAAGATCCATTCTGACATTTTTAATTCAACGTTTTACTGGTTGTTCGGGTCACTTTTTACTTTGCATACTTGTATTGGCAACAGATGTTTCATTAGGCAAGATGATATATATAATTAAGGTTAATATGGAAATATTTGTTGAATAAAGAAACTGTAGGCTTCTTGCATTAAATCAAAGAACATCGTTGCAAAATTAATGAATGGGTCTAGACTAGGAACTTATTAAAAGATAAACTAAAAAGAAATGTTTATTTTAGGGTTAGGATAACAAGTATGAGACATGTTACAATAAAATGGCTGTAATTAATTTGACATATTTTCCTTTGGGTTAAAAAACTATTATATCATGAGTCTAACTTAAGAACATCAAAATAAAACAAAGAAAGAAAAACTGCTTAATATTTAGTATTTAATATTTAGTAGATGGAACAAATTTGAAACATGGTGGAGTACATTGTGAATTTCCCTTATTAACATACAAAAAAATGAGCCATATAGATTATACACTGTTGATTATAGACTATTTGTGAAAACTTAGGCTTTTTTTCTCTTGGGGCAAAGGTTTGCTGCCCCCATCCCTGTATCTAAATATCCCCCCCCCCCCAAGGCAAAGAGACACACGGAGCACATGTTTTGGTAGGACATAGACTAAAGCTGGCCAAACAATAGAGATTTCACATGGATGTTTTATAAATATTCTTGACATTCATGTTTGGTATATAAAGCTCATTCCTGATAGCAACGTCATAGGTTAAAATGACAAATCACCAACTGATCTCTACTTTAAGCTGAGAGATAGTCTAAGCTTCTGTTTATTGGAGGCACATTCTCATTTGTCATTAACGACTTTCCAAGTACCGAACACATTATGATTTAATGCAGATCTTTGGTCGGTGTCTCACATAGTGTGTCACAACACGAAAAAGGCCATCTGATGGCATTAAGTGTTTAAAATCTGTTGTTTTGGGTAACACAAAATTACTAGTGTATAGCCTAACATACCGCAGATTATCTATATCTCCTCTGGTATGTAGTGCATTTCCTTTATATCAATATTACATAAAATGCAATCCTTTCTTTAACATCCACTAGAAGCAAGCATACATGCCATGTAAGATACATTTATACACATTCCACATATGGGTCACTGTCAAGAAACAATATTGTTTAATTGATTAGTCTAGTCCCGGAGCATAAATAACCCTTAAAACAAAACAGTCAAATTGGACATCACACAGTTATGTGTTGTTAAACCCTACCTAGACTTAATACGGTAAATGTTATTCTACTCAAAACATCCTAATCTTTTCTCATATAATTAATAACATAGATCAACAACAACAGGCAAGATTGTTCTCCATGGTATTTACAGTCATCACATCATCTTTTCACCAGTTTATCATTTTAGATGTTTCAACTTCATCTGTTAATGTGAAAGTAGCAAGAACGTGCTTCCAACTCAATTTGCTACATTTCAATGTAAGGTATTTCCATGGTCTTTCTATTTCCATGCTTAGATCACAATTGTCTTCTTCTACAGTGCTCAAGACACCAAATATCAAAGTTTTATAAAGACAAAACAATATTGAAGAGCAAGTGTTAACATAAACAGAAACACAGCTGTCACATTATAATGTACACTAAGGCTCCCGCCTTTGCACTTTAAAATAACAGAATAACTAATGACAAGCCGCTTCTTTACAAGAAATCTAAACACCAAGATCACATTACAAGACATTAAAGAGCTCGGATGAGGATTAACCTTCCCTAAAATGAACAAAAGATAGTTAATCAGCCCAATACAAAGCTACTCGTTTGACTTGCAACCTATCTTCAGTGTTCATACTAACTTTTGGCTTCTTTAAAAAGTTGCCTGGTTTAGGAAACCCATTTCCTAAATATCCAATCAGGGAATTCTTAGTTAATAAAGATCAGTTCAGGACCCTCATCAGGACCCCCATCTATTAGCCAAAGTGAAGAGTGGCTACAAAGAGCGTCTCTCTCTCTCTGGAGGACCAAGCACATTATACAGCCATTCTATTTCCATGAGAACTGTGTAATGCTTAAATTCCCCTGAGGTGGCATTGTACAGGGTGGGCCATTTATATGGATACACCTAAATAAAATGGGAATGGTTTGTGATATTAACTTCCTGTTTGTGGCACATTAGTATATGGGAGGGGGGAAACTTTTCAAGCTGGGTGTTGACCATGGCGGCCATTTTTAAGTCGGCCATTTTGTATCCATCTTTAGTTTTTTCAATGGGATGAGGGTCACATCAAACTTATCGAGAATTTCGCAAGAAAAACAATGGTGTGCTTGGTTTTAACGTTACTTTATTCTTTCATGAGTTATTTACAAGTTTTTGACCACTTATAAAATGTGTTCAAAGTGCTGCCTATTGTGTTGGATTGTCAATGCAACCCTCTTCTCCCACTCTTCACACGCTGATAGCAACACCGCAGAAGAAATGCCTCCCGATCTGACCCCCTTAGACTTTTATCTTTGGGGTCATCTGAAGGCAATTGTCTATGCTGTGAAGATACGAGATGTGCAGCAACTGAAACTACGGATACTGGAAGCCTGTGCTATCATTTCTTCTGCGGTGTTGCTATCAGTGTGTGAAGAGTGGGAGAAGGGGGTTGCATTGACAATCCAACACAATGGACAGCACTTTGAACACATTTTATAAGTGGTCAGAAACTTGTAAATAACTCATGAAAGAATAAAGTAACGTTAAAACCAAGCACACCATTGTTTTTCTTGTGAAATTCTCGATAAGTTTGATGTGTCACATGACCCTCTTCCCATTGAAAAAACTAAAGTTGGATACAAAATGGCCGACTTCAAAATGGCCGCCATGGTCAACACCCAGCTTGAAAAGTTTCCCCCCTCCCATATACTAATGTGCCACAAACAGGAAGTTAATATCACCAACCATTCCCATTTTATTTAGGTGTATCCATATAAATGGCCCACCCTGTAGTAAAATAGTACACCTGTTGACAGATGGCTCCATAGATAATAGCTAGCCTCTGGCAGTTCCAGAAACAGGACATTCTGGGGGGGAATTTAGTAACTCTTTTATGCTAGTTTTCTGGTGTAGCAAAGTTGAAAATGAATTAAAATGTTGCAATTTGCGCAAAAAAGGCAGCATTTGATGCATTTACACCACTAACGCCACATATCCAAAAAGCAGATGGGCTTAGCTAAAGGGGCAGGGCCTCCTGCGGCTTGAAAAATTTATTATAATTTACGCAAGAAACTAACATAAATTATAGCGGAAATTTACGGCAGCTCGTAGCTGATGTAGATTTCCCCTTCAGGTTCACGGACAGCCAGAGATGCGCCTAATTTAATAGGACACGTGAACCTCTCAATAAATTAAGCCCATCTTACTCCAGCTATCTTTATATTAAGACTGAAATATAAAATGCTGGTCTTAATGAATTTACCCCTCTGTGTTTAGCTTATTGTTTTGGGATCTGTGTGCTAGCCACTAGAAGAGGACCGTTGCAATATTGACCTGGACTGTAGAGTAAATATATACAAGGTTTATGTTCTGGACAAGTGAAGGTGAGAAAGTGACATTGGTATAACTTATCTTCAGAGGTGTTTGCTAGCATTTTGCAAGAATATGGAATATTCTATGAAACTGTTCTATTGCCCTATCATTACACTATAACAGTACATATACATAAGCAAAGTGCAGTCCTTGATGCCATTAAATGCAGCCTTTCAAGGTAGCCAGTCACAATGTACACTAGAATCCGTAGTTTGCAGCCTGATTAATGGCAGCGTTCGTGTGCTTGAGGCCTTAGGAAGCAATCTGTGTTTATTTCAGTAGTCAGAAATGTGTTTGCTTAGTAATGTTAGCCTAGCATACCCTCAATAAGACAAGGTTGCATCTTGTATAAAGAGAATATTAAAAATATTAATGAGGGAATTTTATTAAGACTGATTCTAATTGGAATTTGCAGATTAGCATGCACCATATCTCCTGGCAAGAAGCCCACCTATTGGGGGAAATGATACAAGCTGGAAAGCCATGCTGTGTTGGTGGGCCCTTATAATTATGGCATTTTGTAAGCATGAGTTGTCTATCTATATGGTTGAATTGAAAGCAGGTTTTCCTAGGCTTTGATAAAAACTCACAGTCTTGGTGAACAAGGCCAGTGTAGAGCAAAAAGATTTCAACATTTGTATTTAGGGCAGAGTGCAAGAAGATGGCGTGCTACAGGGAAAAAAGCTTCCTCGTTTTTTTTCCGTATAAGGCCTTATTTTACAAAAGCATGTCTGATTTGCACCCGCAAATCAAGGACAGTTTTTCATCCATATGAATGTCCTTGTTGCGTTGGTGGGATTTCCGTGTGTCATTCGTTTTTCTTGGCCAGTTTCTCATCTGCAAGCACTTTCTGGTTTCACAACTGATCAGTGACAAATGGATAGCACACGGATGTCGTTCTGTTAAAAAAAAAAACGCTTCATTGAAAAAAACAGATGTGTAAATAGCCGCATTGACTTGTATGGGTCAGTGTGTTGTTCATTATTAAAATGGACAGCACATGGATGACCAATACATTCGTGTTAAGAATGGCTAAGACACCAAAATTACTACAAATATTTGCTAAAATGCGTGATCGTAGCCTTCACTACAAGGTACCATCATATAAAAAAAACTGAGAAGGGAAATTACATCTCTTTAACAAATGTCCCTAATTCACTTTCACTTAAATAAATCTGTCTGAATTACTGGTAAACTAGAAGTAAAAGAATTGTTTAAATAATGGAAATAACATACAATAAGCATTGACTAAACTCTCATTTTTTTGTCCATTACTTTACAATTTATTTACCTCTAGCCTACTGGTTGGGGATAGACAGAGGTTAAAGAAGCTCTCCATGATCCCTGATTTTGACTAAGTATATGTTATTTCTAAACCATGACTTCTATAATAATTTATTCTTGATGACATGTATGACACTATGGTCATTATTCATAACCCAATATCATCTTATTTTATAATTTCTCTTGCTTATCTTAGATTTACTCAAGTTATAACTAAGGTTTTGTTATGAAATGTCCGTCCCTTTAAGATTACCATGACTACTAGTCTAGCTTCTGGGTAGTTCTGGTTTTAGTTGTTGAGCCTATTCCACTTCTCTGTCTTTCTTCCTATCATATTGAAGGGTGGAGTATTTAAATCTGGGTTGGTTCTGTTTGCTTTGCTTGTGAATTTCCTTGCTTCCATGTGTTTGATCAAGCTACTGACTATACCCTGTACCTTTGACTATTTGCACTTTTTGGAACTGGAGCTCGGCTTGTCTCTGGGTTACCCTTTGCTTACTGATTTGGACTTTCTGCTATCGGCTGGTTTTGACCTCTGCAATTCCTGATATCCATTAGCTTTGTGATTTAGACTTTCTGTTTACCCTCTGGTTGTCTTGTTATCTGCTCTGGTATTGCCTGCATTGCACCTCTTATCCAACATCGAACTTTGTTAAAACAACCTGGGTTCTGTACTGCAAAATCCAACCTGCCTTGCAGTGGGCTCTGGCAAAAACCATAGAGTAGCCTTAGATTCTGTTGATCAGAGTTGTGACAGATTTTGGGTTGCAGGTTTATTTGCACGCTCATTCCTGATAGTCTCCAGCAGCCTTTCGGGAATCGCTCACCTAGCAATTCCATAAAACTTCCACCCTGTGAATTGCTAAACTGGTGATTCCATAACAGCTTTGACTTTATGTCAAACACAGCGCAGACTTATAGTTTCTTCTTCGCCATTCAAATTATAGAGTTATAAACATTTTAGAGCATCTATCCCCGTGAACTGCTGTAAAACTTAAGGTACCCATAAAAATTAGAGGAAAGTTGGCAGAACCTGCGGATTATGGCGGGACTGGTCGATGATTTCAAGTGTATGGAGGTCTCCTAAAATCCCCCAACAGCAGATGTTGTGGGAAAGAAGATCGGGCATGTTGGATTTCAACATTCTGGGTCCTTTGTTCCAGCAGGAAATAAACCATCCCAGAGTTTTATGGCAATGACTTATTTCCCTCTACCCATTGAGCATGCATGCATGTTGATGTAGATATCAGGAAAAAATCTGTGGTGGGCACCTAAAGTGTATGGGCACCTTTAGGATATACATTACCATATCATCTCGATGATTTCAAGTGTATGGAGGTCTCCTAAAATCCCCCAACAGCAGATGTTGTGGGAAAGAAGATCGGGCATGTTGGATTTCAACATTCTGGGTCCTTTGTTCCAGCAGGAAATAAACCATCCCAGAGTTTTATGGCAATGACTTATTTCCCTCTACCCATTGAGCATGCATGCATGTTGATGTGGATATCAGGAAAAAATCTGTGGTGGGCACCTAAAGTGTATGGGCACCTTTAGGATATACATTACCATATAATATTGTATAAGAATGCTTCTCAAATATTTTTTTGCCAATATATAGAGCAATTAACATTATTAATGTAATTGTCAACATTTCCATGAGAATTTCCCTCTTCATAAATTTACAGATCTTTTGGTATGTGTAAATTCACATTGTAAAAGCCCATTTTACACATTTAAGTTAATATAATAGAGATGTGGTTGTCCTGTCATCTTTAATGTTAGCAAGGGCAGCAATAAAAAAAGTGATATTTTACCCTAAAATTGTCTAGTGCATGGTCTTTGTAATTTCTGCCTAATTCTTTTTTTTGTCCAAATTTATTTTACGTTATATCTCTATGATCAACTCAATGATATAGCAATAAGGCTTGCAACAGTTAAAATACCAATTGAGCCTGAAGGACCTGCAAACACACTACCTCCAACTGTAAATAAAGGGCTAGTTATGTCAAAGGCTATATAACCTAGCCGACATACACAAGAGTGCACAATGGCACAGCAATGGGACTTCTCTACAGAGAGAACTTTAGGCTCTGCCTCTAGGTCTGTTGGAGCATTTAAATTTTTTACAACACTTTCGTTTAAGAACAAAAAGGTACTTTATAGCAAGTGATTTCAATGATGAAGTTATTATACATTGGAACATATCCTTGAGCATTGTTGGTAACCTACAGCTTTATGAATATCTTGAAAGAATATCCTTCAAATATTAAGATCTTTAACTCCCTTTATAGGATTATAGACCATCAAAAATCAACATGAATTCAGCTTCTTGGGTGATCTAACTCCACAAGCAATGACAAGTAACCAAAATAATCTGAAAGAATAAAGCTATTGTTGTAATTAGTGTGGAACTATAAGGCAAATGTTGGCAACACATATTTTGATTCTTCTCTTTCCAGTAAGATTACAAGTTGGAACATGACATGTATCTACTAATATTCACATTTAGAAAGCTTTTCACATCAGGGATTGTTTATCTCACTTTTAATGAACAAGATAAAAGACCAAAAGAATAAAAATGTACAGTATGTTTCAGTTTCTGCAGAATTCGGATCATGATCGACCTCTCCCAGACATTCTAATAGCAGCTTTTTTATTCCCATACAAATTGAAATGCACAAATACATTTACAGAACTAGGCAAACGCAATGCTATTAGTGGACAAATGTGAATAACGCGTGAATTATTATGAGAGAGAGGTGAGAAAGTGAAGTCATTGAGTAGAGGAAATTAAATTTTATATTTTCTTGAAGAAATCTGTTAAAATGTTAATTCAATTATAACTCTGGTTTGAATGGAAATGAAATGTTTTACACACAACAGTCTTTTACACTGGGGTCTTAGAAACTAGAAAGGTGATGGTCCAGTCCAAAAAGGTATTCAAGTAGTCTCAGAAATACTGACCAGCACCACTTAAAGAGAATGTTGCATCTGGACAACCCCTTCTCTAAATGAGGACTGGCAGCTAAAATTGGATTCGACAGCTTAAACCCTGGACAATCAGCTGTTATTACTGGTGGAAACTGCTGGTGGCTGTATATTTTTCCAGCAATGGCTTCTGTAACAGAAAAGTAGTCTTACGTGACTTTAATTAAAAATAATTAACAATTATATAATGCATGGTGATGCTGAGTCCTCCGGAGTGCGAGCCACTCTGTGCAATGGTACTGTGCCCTGGCTAATAAAGGGGGGTCATGAGAAGAGGACCCCCTCTTATGTCGCCCATATACCATATACAGCATATAATTGGACAACCTAATGGGATAACCTCTTTAAACTGTATCACTTGAAAAAAGTTTGGACCTCCTTCTGGCACTGCTTCTCAGATACACTGGATTTCCACTTCTTATGGAAACGTGAACGTTTATTTATATAGTGCTTCTGGTTAACGCGTTTTGGGTTCAGACCGAGCCCTTTGTCTGATAAAGACAATTAGACATTAGACATTAGTTTCCATAAAAAGTGGAAGTACAGCGTATCTTTGAAAAGCAGCACCCGAAAGATGTCTGATGTTTTTTCAATTGACACAGCCATTATTACTGGACCCAGAAGAGGCTACTGGTGTGTCAATGGCTTGCAGCTTCCAAAAAAGGATAACTATATTAGATCTTATGAGAAGTGAGCATAACTGACACTATTGGTACCTTGGTACTGTTTACCTTGCAGACATTAGTGCACATTCAGAGTTATTTTCTCTTTTTTTTCCTACATGTGTACTTGAACTTTAAGCTGAGTCCATAACTACACCTACTGCCTTTCCCGTTGAGTAAATAAATATCACCTTTGAACTTGAAACAGAAAATTACAGACCCTCAGTAAGAAACAATTGGCCTAAGGCCCCATGCACACGACCGTGTTTTTGCGTCCGCAATTCCCCCGCAAATCCACGGGAGAATTGCGGACCCATTCATTTCTATGGGCCCACACACTATCCGTGTTTTCACGGGTCTCCGCATGTCCGCACATCCGTGCCGCAGAAACTCCGGACATGTCCTATTATGGGCCGCAAATGCGGTGCGGACATGCCAATAGAAGTCAATGGGCCCGTGGAAATTGCGGATACACCTCCGTGTGTCATCCGCAGTTTTGCGGATTTGCGGAAGTGTTGCTAGGCGACGACTGGGAATGAGTTCTGTCGTCATCATGTTTTACCTAGGCTTTTTTTTTTTCATCCGCATTTTGCGGATTACATACGGATGAACTGCGGAGGACATACGGATGAACTGCGGATGACATTTCACGGAACACGGTCCTGGAATTTGCGGACCAGAAAAACACTACGGTCGTGTGCATGAGGCCTAAGAGTTTTGGCTGGAGAGTGCACAACAAGCGCAAAAAGTAACATTGTTATAAACAAAGAAACAAAATGTAATACCAAGAGATCCACAAGACCTAAGAGATTGGGTCCTTACTTCTTATTAAAGTTTTATTGCCGTTTTGAAAGTAGGACATTGTTCAATAATTTTCTAAATTTGAATCTTCACAAGAATCTGCCCTTGTTTTTTACCATCAAAATATTCTAGACTATTAAATGATTCTAGATGAAAGCGTTGTTCCGGAAGTTTATCGTTTCACATATCAACTGGGTCAGGACTAAATAATAAATCATCACAATCACAATCACATTAAAAATGTTAAAAGGGATAGAAAATTGGGACACGGTTCGTGATTTGACTTCCCTACCGATGATATCACCAGCTATACCTCGGGAATCTGTGCCCAATCCAAAGCAACAATGGATGAAGAAACAAGTTAATCACCTCACTCCGTGAAAAATTATCTAGAAGGAAACCTGAGGGGACATGAGACTTAGCCTGTTTTACTTCTTTTGTGCTGAAGAACACCCCAGAGGATCCATTTCCACCTCTGTACTTTGAAACGTAACTACATACCTGAAATGTTGTTTGATAATCTCTTGCTCTCTGGTCTCTCTTTCTAAGACCATATTGCCTTCCACTTTCACAGCTCCCCCTGTCTCATATACACTTTCTTTTCAATTTCGCTGTCCAACGATATTGTTACTGGATAGGCTGTTGTAAGGATTTATTACCATGGGACAGCATCTAACTCTTGTATGATCAATACCGAAGGAGGTACGATGAGTAAACCGTGTGACACACCCTCTCCCCACTTCCCTCACACGAACGATACCAATAATTCTATACTCTTACTTAGGATAGTCAACGTGTTGTTGTTATTCTTATTGTTATGTTCTGTCTGTGATTTGAGATGCTCATCTGCACATCCGTTCATGCATTTCTCTTCTAAAGGAACCAATGCTCAGTTTGCTCTATTAGGCCGTATGTTATCTTTATCTCCTGTCTATGTAAGATGGCTGATATAACTATATCCTCATACAATATTAGAGGGTTTAATTCCCCTTCAAAATGTAGACAAGTCTTTTCTCGATTGAAAAAACGACACTGCTCTACTCATTTTAAATTTGAGCACTACCCCAAACTATCGTTCTCACAGTACCCCATCTGGTATCACAGCGGCTTGGATAGTTCTGCCGCGAAAGGAGTGAGCATTGGTTCCCAGAGAAATGTGCCTTTTTCATATAATGCTCATTTACAAGATCCTGATGGTAGGTATTTATTTCTCAAAGGGAAAGTAGGCTCACAACTTTTTACCTTGGCCAATGTTTACGCCCTTAATTTTAATCAAATACCATGGCTGTTATATGTATTCACATTATTAGACACTTTTAAAAATGGGGTTGTAATTTTGGGAGGTGATCTGAATGTGACGCTTGCCCCCTCTATGGAATCTTCATCTAAGAGATCCGCTATATCTTACAAAGCACTGAGCAAATTGAAAAAAACTTCACATAACTTGCATTTAATAGACTCCTGGAGAAGTTTGTTACCCTCAATTATTGATTATACCTTATTCTGCATCACATAAGTCATACCAATGTCTTGACTATCTATTCATTATTCCAGGAACATTTGCAGTACTGCTCTGCAGCCACCATTGGTACGCAATTAAATTCAGATCACTCTCCTATTTTTCTGTTCCTACAAATACCTAACTGCCTAAATAGATCACCTAAATGGACTTTTATGGGACGCCCATAGGGCATATATCAGGGGTCATCTCATACGTCTAGGCTCTCAGCAAAAGAAAGAACGAGATAAACAAATTATGTTACTAACCAATCAGATTCAAAAACTAGGTTTACATAAAAAGTCATTAGCATTACAACAGACACAATTACAGTCTCTTAGATCTGTTTTAAAAATATATATTGAACTTGCTCTCTGCAAAATATTATCTGAACTCCCAACAAAAATTTTTTGTTCATGGCAATGAAGCATCAACGTTTATGATGAGACAACTTAAAAATTGGACCTCTGATAACTTTATGCCTGTGATTAAGACGTCAAGTGGACATCTAATCTCTTCCTCTAAAGATATCGCTGAGCAGTTTAGACTTTTCTATAATGACTTATATAACCTGGAAAAGGGCACTAGCACTGATTTCTCTTCAGACAGGCAACATAAAATAAAATATTTTTTGGATTCTTTACGACTACCGACCTTCTCCTTAGAACAATCTGAAATTCTAGCCAAACCCTTTACATTGCGAGAACTGGTATCTGCAGTCAAAAACATGCCAACCGGGAAGAGCCCAGGACCGGATGGCTTTCTAATTTTATATTATCCCACCTTTAAACAAAACATACTCCCATATCTTTTACCTATCTAATTTAGAATGACAAGGATACCCTCTCACGCAGTCCATGACTGACGCCTACATCTCCTTAATACCAAAAGACAGCAAGGATTTGTCGCTTTGTTCTAATTCTAGACCTATTTTCCTTCTAAATATTGATTTAAAGCTTATAGCTAAAATGATTTCAAACAGACTGACGAACATACTTCCCAACTTAATTCATTCAGATCAAGTTGGCTTTACACAAAATAGGGATGGTAAGGACAACACTGCAAGAGTTTTGCATTTACTAAACCTTGCAGAAAACCATAAATCACCATTGATGCTAGGAACTGAGACAAGGATGCCCATTATCACCAATGCTCTTTGTGCTAGTGATGGAAACACTTTTACAGGCGATTAGACAAGACACCATTATAAGTGGGCTTCATGTGAATGGTACAGAACATAAATTAGCAGCGTATGCTGATGACCTGTTGATCCTAACATCAAACCCAGAAGTAGCTCTCTCTCGAATCTCTACCCTATTTACAGATTTCGGGGCATTTTCTAATTTCAAGGTCAATCCCAGTAAATCTCAAGTTGTTAGCTTCCATTTATCTGCCAGATGCAAAATGAGATTGACTGCCAATTCCCTGTTTGACTGGAGCTCACAACAACTCACATTTCTAGGGGTCAAGATTGATAATAATTTGTCCCATTTATATTGTTTAAATTATGTCCCATTACTACAAGCTTTACAATCCTCAATTGGAAAGTTGGATATCCCAGTTCTCTCATGGTTTGGGAGAAAGAACATGATTATGTCACTAATAATTCCTAGACTTACTTACCTGTTACAGGTACTACCTATACCTGTACGCAAGACCTTTTACCTAGCTTTAAAGAAGTTGATAGCCCAATTTATTTGGCAAGGTAAGAAAGCGAGATTTGCCCAATCAATGTTATCTAGACCCAATGAGATTGGAGGAATTGGTCTTCCAGATGATGTGATGTACTCTAGAGCTATGCATCTCTCTCTCGCGTCATTGATTGGGTTAGAACACCAATGCAGAAGCCCTGGATAGCGGGTGAGGAACACATGGCTCCATTGTCATTCCGAGATTTGCTTTTTACACCTACCCAATATATTTGTGACAGATCCATTAGCAACCCGTTCGCTGAAGCCACTTTGTCTACTTGGCGCTGGTTCATTAATTTTGAGAACACCCAGTTACATCCCTCTCCATTAATACAGGTTGAGGATCTGGTGGAGAGTGCCCCTCCAGCACTGAGAGATAGCACCCTAGTGCAGACAAACATTTCTACAGTTCCTATTAGACATTTGATAGATACACAGAGATTGCATATTCCATTCCAACATGTATCTATTCTTACTTACTTAAGAACCTGTATGATGAACGCCTGTATATTAGCCTCTTTTAATCGCTCACCTTCCTGGTTTGAAAATATGCTTACAAGACCCTTATATCCAGTAAAACCCACATCTTCCCCATATAAGAGATTGTCCTCCCCTTCCACACTCTCCTCTTCCCCGTTTATCCAGATTTACAGAACAAGAAATTTTAACAGTTCTCCGCACTCCACATAAATCCTCTAGGTGTGTAAGAATATAAGAAAATAGTTATAAAATTGGAACTCGTTGGTACAAATCTCCAGACAAAATTCCACATTTTGCTAAAGATGTACTCAATCGATGTTGGAGATATTTGGAGAGAGGTGTTTTTTTATACCACATCTGGTGGTCAAAGAAATCTTTGAAAATTGTAACCGTATTTGTGGAACTGATCTCTCTCTTCATCCTAAGTTGGCATTGCTCTCCATTTTACCTTTAGGTGTGAAGAAACAAACTTCACTTTTGTTTAGACATTTGCTGATAGCGGTTAGACTACTCATACCACGTTATTGGCTATCCGAGAATATACCTCCTATGGAAAAATGGATTAATAGGGTGGATCAATTATATAGATTCTAAAGAAATTTCTCATTGAGAATTACACACCAGACACAACTTTATATCCTTGTGGGAACCATGGAAAGCATTCCGAAACTTTATCTGATTATATTGATTAATTTGACTATCTTATTATGTATATGCTATAAGTGCAATGATATTCCTTTATACCAAAGGTAATTGTATATTCTTATGTATAGGCTCATCTTTTTGTTTCTATGCAATGTCCAGATTATATTGTTCGGATTGTATGCAGAATGTGTCTAACGTATATATCAAAGTTCTCATACTTTGTTTGGTTTGTAATGTTAAACCTAAAATTGAATAAAAACTAGTTAAAAATGTTAAAAGGGAAAGATAAAATGTAATTTAGGTAAGATTTTTTTTTTTTCCTCTTTAAGAAATATATTTATCAAAGGAACAAGAAATAATACAGTAATAACAGTAATAATGTGTTAATAATACACATGCATCCCAAGGGACTGCAGAAAAAATCCCAGCCTAATACTTTTCTAGGCATTGTAATCTTGGACATTCCTATTCATTTCCTGAGGTTTACAAAACTAGCAGTTTCTGGATGGGATTTAAAGTAATGCACACGTTTATCTGGAAGGAATTCAAGGATTAGTGATTAAGCATATGACCTAGGAAATGCTTCCTGCACTGTTTGAAAACGTATGATGACAAATGCAATAAGAATGATCCTAAGAACAAGGATTGATAAGAAATTGTTCAATTAGAAAAGTGAGTTTAGCAGAAAATCTGATATATCAAACATGAAATAGTATGAAATATTTATTTTACATTGCATCAATAGGAAAAAGAATATATATATAAATAAGTTTATTTAGAAACATAAATATTTTTATTTTCAGGGTACAAAAAATGTATAATTAAGAGATGAATAGATAGATGATAGATAGATAGATAGATAGATTCAATTTTTTTTTGCTAGATAACAACGTAAGGCCGGATTTACACGAGCGTGTGCATTTTGTGCGCGCAAAAAAACATAGTGTTTTGCGCATGCAAAAGGCACTTAACAGCTCCGTGTGTTAGCCGCGTATGATGCGTGGCTGCGTGATTTTCGCGCAGCCGCCATCATTATGACACTTGTGGTGCTTTTCTGTTTTCATTCATACTTTTTACTGCTGTTGAGCGAATCACGAGCGGCACCCGGAAGTGCTTCCGTGTGCTGCGCGTGATTTTCACGTACCCATTGACTTCAATGGGTGCGTGATGCGCGAAAAATGGGCAAATATAGGACATGTCGTGAGTTTTACGCAGCGGACACATGCTGCGTGAAACTCACGGACAGTCTGCACGGCCCCATAGACTAACATAGGTCCGTGCGAGGCGCGTGAAAATCACGCGCGTTGCACGGATCTATTATATGTTCGTCTGAATAAGCCCTAAATGTGAACAGAGCCTTAGCAAAATAAAACCTTCCTATCTACTAAACAAAATATTATATTTCGGACTAGTAAATTTTGTTTTGTCCACACACATCAAGTTACATTGATATTAGTATGATTGGGGATCAAAATCTTTGTGTTACTTCAAATTATAGGGGAATTCCCGATTTAGCAAAATAAATGTTATTCTTTGTGTAAGGAAAAGTTATACAATTTTCCAATATACTTTCTGTATCAATTCCTCAAGATTTTTAAGATCTCTGCTTGATGCAACCCTTTGATGTTAATGAATTATCATAGGGTAATAGGAGAATAGTATACAGATGTGTCCTCACTTTCTCTCTAAGGGCATGACCACACATGGCGGAATTCCTCCGCAACTGTCCGCATCAATGCCGCACCTAATCCGGGTTGCGGATTACGGCTGCGGATCTGCACAAAATGTGCAGAAAATTGATGCGGACTAGCTGCTGCGGACTGCGGGAAAAGTGCTTCCCTTCTCCCTATCAGTGCAGGATAGAGAGAAGGGACAGCACTTTCCCTAGTGAAAGTAAAAGAAATTCATACTTACCGCCCGTTGTCTTTATGACGCGTCCCTCCTTCGGCATCCAGCCCGACCTCCCTGGATGACGCGCCAGTCCATGTGACCGCTGCAGCCTGTGCTTGGCCTGTGATTGGCTGCAGCCGTCACTTACACTGAAACGTCATCCTGGGAGGCCGGACTGGAGACAGAAACAGGGAGTTCTCGGTAAGTACGAACTTCATTTTTTTTTACAGATACATGTATATTGGGATCGGTAGTCACTGTCCCGGGTGCAGAAACAGTTACTGCCGATCGCTTAACTCTTTCAGCACCCTGGACAGTGACTATTTACTGACGTCTCCTAGCAACGCTCCCGTCATTACGGGAGCCCCATTGACTTCCTCAGTCTGGCTGTAGACCTAGAAATACATAGGTCCAGCCAGAATGAAGAAATGTCAAGTAAAAAAAGCAAGACGCATCCGCAGCACACATGACATGTGCATGACAGCTGCGGACTTCATTGCGGAACTTTGAATCTCCATTGAAGTCAATGGAGAAATTCCGCCATGAGTCCGCCACTGCTCCGCAACAGACAGAGCATGCTGCGGACACCAAATTCCGCTCCGCAGCCTATGCTCCGCAGCGGAATTGTACGCATCGTGTAAACGAACACTGCTAAATTAAAGTGAAAGTCAATGTAGAAACGGCTCCGCTGCGGATTAACGCTGCGGAGTGTCCGCAGCGGAATTTAAGTGCAATTCCGCCATGTGTGAACCCGCCCTAAATCTGACAAAACTGGAGATGTATGGTGCAAGATGTGAAACAAACATGTAAAGTAAAAACATATAACTCAGATGGATGCCATCCTTAAGCTATCCATCGCCTATAGACTCCCATGTTAAAAAATATATATATGTCCCAGCCATTCAGTAAAAAAAAACACAAAATGTAGTCTACTGTGCTGTTATGTTGGTACACAAATATCAATAAGATCATTAGAATCGAAAGCCAAACAGATCTAAACAGATCTATCATATCCATCATGGATCCTCTAAAAATGGAACTCCATCTTGCCAACAGAAACAGGGCATTAAAGAAGCACTACACGTTTTTGTTTTTTTTAAATTCCCCCCTCCAGTTGTTCATTGGTGTTTCAGTGGGGTGCTGTGTGCAGAAATACTTACCGAACACTAGAGAGATGGACCCCAATAGTTGGTGGGCACATTAGAAGTCAATACAAAAGAATGCCTGCCGGCAACAGAAGCCCTGTTTTCCAACCATCAATGAGTTAAAATAACACAATTTTATTATGCAATTATAGCAAAAGACAGACTACATAGAAATTAAAAAGTTCAAGTTCGTAGCTGACAATGATCAGCATAGTGCAATAATTTGACGACTCTATTGTGGGGATACAGAGTGTCAGCAACTGCAGGACGCTGTACTCAAGCCCACAGTTAAATTCTAAAGAGTCAGCAGGAACATGTGTTAAAATTTCAGAGAAAGCCCCCCCGACATGTTTCGCTACAGATGTAGCGTCTTCAGGGGTATCGGGGCTAATGACGGCGCGATACCGTAACTAAATACATAAGGAATTAGCTACACGTGTCCCCTCATTATGACCTAGACCAATAGAAAGCGGGATAGAGGACTAAGCCTCCACCTTAATGATAGACAGTTAGTACAGCGAATAGTGAGTTCCGCACAAACCGCCAATGAGAGGTCGCTTAAGAGCGCATGCGCAGTAGAGAATACGGGAGAGACAGAAGTAAAACATGCGATCAAAAAGAAGGTAAGCATCGGCGCATGCGCAAAGCAGTGGGCATAGAAATCAGTAAAGCCCAGCGCGATTGCTCGATGACAGTGAGATCAATGTACATCTCATCAAAAATAGCGGTGTGCAAGGCCAATATAGAGGGGCGAAATGTAATTATAAACATAAACAGGAATCACCAATAAATGGTTACAATAAATTCGCACAGCACTACCACTAGAGATAATGATGGCAGCGATAATAAATCAGATTTCAATCAGGTTTCAAATGGCAATTATGACAAAGGAAACCGCTGCGGTAGCCATCAGAATTGTAGTCTGAATCGGTAAGCAACAAAAAATAGATGATAAATAAAATATGAAACTATTAGGTAATAAGGAATGTCAGAATAGATAGATTTAACTCATTATTATTTCAGCACTAAAGCATCTTATAAGGTGATGTGCTCAGAGATAAAGAGCACATACAGGTTAGCCAGCTTGATGGTAATCAAGCATGGTCAAAGCAAAGATGTTAGGATTAAGTATATAATAAATGAAAAAAATATATATATACATATCAAAGGTTCAAAGAAACGCTGCAAAAGTGAACCCCTCATTGAGGCCACCAGGACTAAGAGACCCCAATCGATGGATCCAGCGTGTCTCCTCTTGTAGCAATCTGCGATCCAGATTACCTGCTCTTGGGCCAAGTTTGATCTGAGTATTACCCCAAAATTGTAGTGAACGAACATCCCCATCATGTACGAAACGTATATGCCTAGATAGTGGTGTGTCCTCTTTGTGATTTATAGTACTCAAATGTTTCGAAATTCTCCTCCTTAGTTCCTGTATAGTCTTACCCACATACAACTTAGGGCACGGATACTTGGCTACATAGATTACACCCTTACTCTGGCATTATTGGACGATACCACTACCTACATCATTCTTGAAAAAAATCCAACTGATATGTTTCTGAAGGAGCTGCACACGCTACTTGAGGAAGCAAAGACACAGAGCATGATCACCAGCGAGGAATTTAAACTGATTTATAATCCGTCAATTCATTAGAAAGAAGGGGACGACCCCCTCTAACAGCTCATCGCCCTCCCCGCAACGCAATCGCGGCGGGGGGCGATGGTTGCTATGGCTGCCTGGGGGCTTAATGAAGGCTCCCAGGTCCGCCATCTTTGTACACCTATTAACCCCTTAAGGACACGGCCAATTTTGACCTTGAGGACAGAACTATTTTTTACATTTCCCCTCTTTGCATCCCGACGCTCACAACGCTTTTATTTTTTGTACGACGTAGTTGTATGAGACTTTGTTTTTTGCGGGACGAGTTGTACTTTATGTAGGTACCATTTTTTGGTACAAATACATTATCGTTTAATTTCTATAAATTTTTATTTTGGCGAAAATGCAGAAAAAAAGCAGTTGCGCAGCAGTTTTAATATTTTTTTTTTTACACCATACGCCGATCATCATAAATAACGTTATACATTTGTTGTACAGGTTGTTACGGTCGTGGCGATACAAAATATGTCTATATTATTTCATGTTTTGGGACTTATATTTTAAAAAGTTTATTTATTATAAAAAATGTGTGTTTCTGTGTATTTTTTTTACTTTTTATTTATTTATTTATCATAAAAAAAAATTACATTCATTTTACTTTTTTTTTTAATCCCATAAAGGGATTTATCATTTTGATTTTTATTTTGTAACTGTAATGTACTGGCATAGATCTATATGCCAGTACATTAGCCTGTGCACTGATAGTACACAGGCAGTTGTTAGGGCATACCTCAGTATGCCCTAACAACAGGAAATATGTTCAGACAGCCCTGGGGCCCTTCAATGGACCCTGGGCTGTCTGGCCATATGAGTTGTGGGCTTTGATCGCGTCACAGTTATATTCTGTGACGCAATCAATGTGCAGTCCCCCCTCTTTTAACGCCGCGATCTGCTTTCATCGCGGCGTTGAAAGGGTTAACGGCAGAGAGAAGATGTTTCTCTCCTCTCCGCTGTCAGAGCGGGGCCGTGGCTGTGGATTACAGCCGTTGTCCCAATCTCGATCGCGCGCACAGACGCGCGCAGGGACGGCTGTCACACAGGACGAGTATGCTCGTCCTAATGCGCAAAGTGCTCGCCGCTCAGGACGAGCATACTCGTCCTGTGTCGGCAACCAGTTAAGCCAATCACGATATACTGCAATACATTAGTATTGCAGTATATCGTGCAAGCGATCTAGCGATCGCTGGTTGAAGTCCCTAGGGGGACTAATAAAAAAAGTAAAAATGAGTTAAATAAATATTAAAAGTTTAAAAAAAAAACCTTTTCCCATTTTCCCCCTAGAGCATAGTAAAAAAATAAAATAATAAACATAATTGGTATCGCCGCGTCCGTAAAAGTCTGATCTATTACAATATATCATTATTTAACCCGCACGGTGAACGCCGTAAAAAAAAATAATTTGTTAAAACCAGAATGACTATTTTTTGGTCACCTAATCTCCCACAAAAAATGAAATAAAAAGTGATCAAACCATCGCATGTACACCAAAATGGTATTACTAAAAACTACAGCTTAAACTGCAAAAAATAAGCCCTCATACCACTTAATCGACGGAAAAATAAAAAAGTTATGGCTCTCGGAATTTGGCGACACAAAACAAAATAAATTATCTTTTTTACACTTAGGTTTTTACTTGTTAGGGTATGTTCACACGCCCTATTTACGGACGTAATTCGGGAGTTTTACGCCTCGAATTACGTCCTAAAATACGGCAAACATCTGCCCATTGAAATAAATGGGTTTCACGATGTTCTGTGCACACAGGCTTTTTTTTTTCTCGCTGCTGTCAAAAGACGGCGCGTAAAAAGACGCCCGCATCAAAGAAGTGCATGTCACTTCTTGAGACGTAATTGGAGCCGTTTTTCATTGACTCCATAATTTCAGGCGTATTGAACTATATATATTTGGTATTGCCGTAATCGTATTGACCCACAGAATAAAGTTAACATGTTGTTTTAATTGCACAGTGAATTCCGTTAAAACGGTGCGCAAAAAACAATAGCAGAATCGCTGTTTTTTTCATCTTCTACCCCACAAATAATTTTTCTCCGTTTCCTAGTAAATTATATGGCAAAATAAATGGTGCTACGAAAAACTACAACTCGTCCTGCAAAAAACGAAAATGAAAATCTGAAAAAAGGCTGCGGCAGGAAGGGGTTAAACAGTCAAGTGTCCAAAAAAAACGCAAAAAACAACTGCAAAATTCCTTTTTTTCTCCCATTCCCACCATAAAAAATAAAATAAAAGTTAATCAATAAGTCCCATGTACCCCAAAATACTACCAATAAAAACTACACCTTGTCGCATAAAAAAACAAGCCCACATATGGCTATATCGATGGAAAAATAAAATAGTTACGGCTCTTGGAATGCGGTGATGCAAAAACAAGTCGTTTTTTTTAAGGTTTTTTATTTTGCAAACGTAGGAAAACATAAAACCTTCACATATTTGGTATCCCCATAATCGTGCCGACCCATAGAATAAAGGTAACATGTTATTTATGCCGCATAATGAACGGCATCATTTTATAACGCAAAAATCAATGCTGGAATAGCGATTTATTTTCAATTCTTTCCCAAATTAAAGTTAATAAAAGTTAATCAATATATTATATGCACCCAAAAATGGTGCAATTGAAAAATACAACTCGTCCCGCAAAAAAACAAGCCCTTATACGGCTATGTCGACAGAATAAAAAAAAAGTTACGACTCTTGGAATGCGACTGTGAAAAAACAAAAAATAATCCTTGGTCATTAACGCGCAAAATGGCCTGGTCATTAAGGGGTTAAAGAAATGTCATTTTATTATTAAAAGAACATCTGAATTTCATAGAGAGGTCCCCTGTTTAAGACTTCCTCTATAAGGGCACATTCAGACGTGGCGGAATTGCTGTTGAATTCCGCTGTGGACAGTCCGCAGTGGAATTCTGCAGCAGCCGTTTTTTACATTGGTTTCTATACATTTTTAGGAAACTAAGTTCAGACGTTGCGGAAAATAACTGTGCGGAATTTAGGCTGCGGTGCAGAATTTTCCCTCCGCAGCCTGCACATTATGTTGTGGAGAAGCAGCGGAATTTCACTGCGGATTTCAGCATTTGCATTGGTCTGCAGCAAGTCTGCTGTGATATCCACAATGTCTGAATCACCTGTCAAAAAATTTGCAACAAATCTGTAGCAACATTTTCAGCTGAAAAATTCCGCCACGTCTGAACATGGCCTTAAATGGAGACCTCTCAAGGACATGGAATGACCATTTTTTACATGATCACCCATTTTTTTGAATGGGCATTACAGATATATCCATCACTGTGATCTCAGAGGTACCCCTCATTGTACCAAGATTGAGGCAGCAGCAGTGTGTAACATAACAAAAGTTTATAACACACAGTAAACAGCAACAAAAAAAAATCACACACAAAAGTGTTGCCATTTTTTTTTCCACCCCCCAAAAAGAAAATATTAATAAAAGCACACACAGGCTCTAACCAGAGTAGAAAGAGAAGTGGGAGGCCCCACTGCACAACTGAGCAACAAGACATGAGGTGAAATTTCTCCCGATTACCTCAGCAAATTAACAGCTAGAATGCCAAAGGTCTGCAATGCTGTAATTGCTGCAAATGGAGCATTCTTTGACGAAAGCAAAGTTTGAAGGAGGAAATTATTATTTCAAATAAAAATCATTATTTCTAACCTTGTCAATGTCTTGACTATATTTTCTAGTCATTTTGCAACTCATTTGATACATATTAGTGTGTGTTTTCATGGAAAACACAAAATTGTCTGGGTGACCCCAAACTTTTGAACGGTAGTGTGTATATATATATATATATATATATATATATATATATATATATATATATATAGATACAGATATAGATCTATCTATCTATCTATCTATCTATCTATCTATCTATCTATCTATCTATCTATCTATCTATCTATCTATCTATCTATCTATCTATCTAACACAGGATCCACCATTGATAATAAGGGATGGATACAGCTCCCCCCTATTCCCTTCATGCACAGGTCGCAGAGCATGCCAATAAAACACTCCAAAAGCAGTCAATGACTATCTCCTGTTCACAGGTTCCTATGATCTATGTGGCTGCTGTAAAGCATATCTCTAAATGTTGTTAAGAGCTGCTCAGGTAAGATGGCTGCCCAAATAACCATGTACAGAAAATAGAATAAAATATATATACAGTCCAAAAATAAAAACAGATTCACTACCTAGTTTTAATTAGGAAAACATTTTTAGGTGATACATTCCTTTTAAGGTACTGACTACAAATGAAGAAATTGATTGTAATATATAACATAATTGCTTAATGTTATAGAGCTGGCACCAGCAAATCCAAGGTACACTTCAACTTTATAAATCTCCCTGCATTTGCTGTTATAAACTTTTGGGCAATTATAGTTCAAGCTATTTTTGACTCTCTTTTTTCAGTATCATTGTCCAATCTAAATTTACTTTAGCCTATTTATTACAGTGGTTGCACGATGTCCTGAACAAAGCATAAACATTGTATTATCAGATTTGGGGATCATGCATTGGTTAAGATGTCCATTTTGAATATAACCCGTCGAAAAAACTACTGACCACATCCTGGCTTAACATAATGTGGTGTTCCTAACATAAATATATCTGCTGGGACCTGAAAATAGAAAGATATAAGCTGAGCGGTCCTTTCCAGTCTAGAAACCTATGCAAACATTTTAAATATAAACTGGAGATTTTAGTGAATAAAATTAAAGAAACCCTACAGGAAATATTTACCATATAAGAAATTACTAACAGTGCAATTTTTAAATACTTTTGCATGATTTATTTTATATTATATATTGCTGTATATCAGGGGACTAGAATTCATGGGGCCCAACAGCAAACTGAGAAGGACTCTCAACAACCTGTGATGGGAAACTGAAACAGCGGAATAAGTCCCAATAATGAAAGGCATTGATAATAGCGCCACATATCAGAGAACCCACATATTAGTGCTAGGTAGCTAAAAGTCCCCAACTTGCTATACCCCACAAAAAAGGAACAATGTTCTTGCACCTGAGTGGACCCCTCAACTGCTGGACCCACTGCTACAGCTATAGTTACGTCCATGCTGTATATTGAGCATTTTTAGTCACAGGCAAACAGCATAGTCCTAAAATCCTACATGTATTTATAGGGATTTTCTGTTTTATTATATAAATTAAGTTATGCATATTTCTTATATGTTTGGAATTCCTCTCCATTTTAACATCCACTATGTCTAGAGATCCTACACCAGTATAGACGGTTTCTTTACTGTAAGAGCAGTGAGACTATGGAATTCTCCGTTAGAGGAAGTTGTCATTCTTAATTCATTGAAAGAGTTTAAAAAAGCCTAAATGCCTTTCTTGAAAATAATTATATTGCAAGTTATCATTACTCGATCACTGGAAATGGGTCACTGATCCATAAATTTATTCTTATTGCCATATTTGCTGTCAAGAATGATTTATTTCCCCTAAAATGAGTAAAACTGCCTTCGGCCCACAAGTTTTTACCTTTTTCTGGATCAATAGTTCAGGATAATGGGTTGAACTAGATAGACTTGAGTCTTTTTTTAACCTTACTATATTACTATGCTTGCTGTCAGTGGCCTAACTATGGACCCCAAACCAAATTTTGCACCTACACCACAATTTTTTAAATATGATAATATGCCTCTAAATTATAGTCATAAAGTTACCAAATAATACCACTATCCACTATATAAGAAACCTAATATCACTATATTGCTACTGAACAAAACCCAGTATACCCAGGCCGTCGTTCGCTGCTATCTGACTTCCTCTAGCGGCCGCCAGCATCTGTTACCTTCTTGCCGGTGTCCTGCTCCTCCTCCCCGGGGACGCTGGCATGTATTGCTCTCCTATGTGCCTCGCTCCCGTAGTTTGCGCACGCACGCCCTGGTGACCTCTTAAAGGTGCCAGCACTCATACCACTATATTCTTCCCCAGCCTTTCCCTGCCCTACTTAAGTCTGTCCTGCCCTCCTTTCTGTGTCTGAACGTTGTTGTTGTCTTCCATGTTCATTTAAGAAAATGTTCCCTTAGTTGTATCCTTTTCCCAGTGTACCTGAATCCTGTTTCCTGTATCCAGTAACTGTTTTTGTTCCTGAGTGAAGTCTAGTGTTGGAGTCAAGTTTATCCTATCGGCCACGCCAAGTATCATCTATGCCATGTATCATCTGTGCCAAAGCGTCTGCTATGCCTCGTGTCTATCAGAACTCCCATACAGGTACTCTTGTTCTAAAAACTTTTTATTGACTGTTGTTTGGCCAGCTGATACTCTGCTACGGCGGAGCGGCCTTGTGGGTGCCAGAATCGTGACAAATATTACTAATAATACAACTGTACAAGGGACAAACAATACCGCCACACCATGCTCACATATTACTACTACATAGCGACTGAATAATACTACCATAGGGTTATTAAAAAATACAGCCACACATTTATCACATATTACTGCCACATAGTGACTGAATAACACCACCATACTGTTACTAAATAATACCTCCATACTGTTACTGAATAATAATGCCACACCATGACCACATATTACCACCACATAGTGACTGAATAATACTGCCATACTGTTACTGAATAATAACGCCACACCATGACCACATACTACCACCACATAGTGACTGAATAATACTGCCATACTGTTACTGAATAATAACGCCACACCATGACCACATATTACCACCACATAGTGACTGAATAATACTGCCATACTGTTACTGAATAATAACGCCACACCATGACCACATACTACTACCACATAGTGACTGAATAATACCTCCATGCTGTTACTGAATAATAACGCTACACCATGACCACATACTACTACCACAGTGACTGAATAATACCACCATGCTGTTACTGAATAATAACGCTACACCATGACCACATACGTTGACATGTCACTTATTGACTCCGCGACGGAAAATTCTGCCTTGTTTGAACTGCCATACTGAATTTGTATTGAAATTAATGGGAGATGGTTTATGAGTGGATTTCGATGCAGAATCTATGTGATGAAAAGGTTGCGTGAATATAGTCTTACTGATTTTTTTTAATTTTTTAAATGGATTCATTCAAAGGACTTGATTTATGAAAACTAACCTTGCTTCCCATGGCAACCAATCATGGTGTAGCTGTATTGTTTATAGGGCAGTTGCTAAAAAAGCTGAGTTCTGATTGGTTGCTATGGACAACAAGGACAGTTTTGCTATTAGACAGTTGGGATAAGAAAAAATTACAGACAAACTGCAAGAAAAATAAGTTTGGGCCCAAGTGTATTATTCAATTTATGCCTAATTTTGTGAGAAATTGCACAGGTTAAAAAGTCACATCAAAAAATCTAGCGTGGCAAAGCTTTAAATGTATTTTTCGACTCATTTATCAAAGGTAAAGGTTGGAAAAAGGCGCAAATTAGTGCCACAAATATACGGCTGCTCATACCAGGCGTATAATAAATTAGGTTGCAATTCTCAGCAAATACCCTCTTCAATTTCATTGGTGCAAATCATTATTAAGTGAGGGCAATTGTAAAAACAGGGTTCTCTAGATTTCGATAAAGAATTTGTTAATATTTGAAATGCCACTAAGGAGGACACAAGAACCATATCCTACCTGAGATGAAACAGCAGATGAGTAAAGGCTGCCACCTTCTCTACCCACTGCCTGTTTATTGGCACTCACTGATCAGACGTGTGCTGTAATGACACATATCTATTAATATCAGAGATTACTAAAGTTGTGCGTGCTTTGGAAGTTATTTATTCCGATTAATTGGTTTCCAAAATAAATGACTTTACTATGTATTAAGGCAAACAGGTCTTATTATATTGCATGCAAGTTAAAAGCATTAGTCTAGGTTCTGTGAAGAGAACAATATACGGTATGTTCCATGCCCTAATGATATAATTCTATAATTGCTTCCTTTTTCTTCTAGGCTACACTTGATAAATTGTCTAATTTGACAGGTAATGTAATGGAAACTGTTCTTATGTTGCAATGCTAATTTCCACTAAAGCATCATAATTGGAGCACAAATTTAGAATATAGCATGGAGGGGAGAGTTAAAGAAAAAGAGAGAGAAAAGAGGAGGAGAGAGATCAGTAAATATAGGTGATAAAAGAAGGTATACAGGTATGCAAGTGCATGTACAGTATAAACAGATACATGAGTAAGGAATAGCATTCATCAGTTGTCAGCACTCAATAGTCATTTATCATTAAAAGGGATTTTCCCACTTTAGGAGGTGATGGCATATCCCTAGGATATTCCATCACTTGCTCATTGGTGGGGTCTGACTACCAGGACCCTAAAGGGGGTGGCCGGGAGCAGGGCCGCCCTTAGGTTGGATGGCGCCCTGTGCGGGACTCTCTATTGCCGCCCCCTACACAAACCAAAAATTAACCACATATATAGACACGCACAGGAACATATATACTGCACATACATAAAGACAGATATTTAGACATACAGGCAAATATACATACACACATTCTGGAATTTATACATACAGGTAAATATATAGATGTACAGACACATATATACACACACACACACACACACACACACACACACACACACACACACACACACCGGCAGATAAATACATAGACAGGAACATATACAAATACATAAAAGGCACATGTATACAAGCACAAAGACACATTCACAAACAGACCCATATATACCCACACAGACACATATATACACCGTACAGATAATGTAGTAGATTTCACATGCAGTCCTATGTAGCACCACAGATAACACACAGTGATAAGCATCTGAGTACAGATAATGTCGTAGATTTCACGTGCAGCCCTATGTAACACCACAGATAACACAGTGATAACTCTCTTAGTACAGATAATGTAGTAGATGTTACCTGCAGTCCGATGTAACACCACAGATAACACAGTGATAACTCTCTGAGTACAGATAATGTAGTAGATGTTACCTGCAGTCCTATGTAACAACGCTGGTAAAACAGTGATGACTCTCTGAGTACAGATAATGTAGTAGTGTTACCTGCAGTTCTATGTAACACCACAGATAGCACACTGATAACTCTCTGAGTGCAGATATTGTAGTAGATGATAACTATACAAACAGACATATAAACACACACACAGAGGCATATCTATAAGGGCAGCAGTGTATATAAGTGTCAGCAGGGTATATAAGGGTCAGCAGAGTATATAGAGAACAGCAGGGTATATAGGGGGCAGCAGAGTATATAGGGGCAGCAGAGTATATAAGGGGCAGCAGAGTATATAACGGGCAGCAGGGTATATAAAGGGCAGCAGGGTATATAAGGGGCAACAGGGTATATAAGGGGCAGCAGGTTATATAAGGGGCAGCAGGTTATATAAGGGGTAGCACAATATATAGGGGCAGCAGGGTATATAGGGGCAGCAGGGTATATAGGAGGCAGCAGGGTATATAAGGAGACAGCAGGCTATATAAGGGACAGCAGGATATATAGGGGACAGAAGGATATATAGGGGCAGCATAATATATAGGGGGCAGCAGGGTATATAGGGACAGCAGGATATGTAGGGGCAGCAGGATATATAGGGGCAGCAGGGTATATAGGGGACAGCAGTGTATATAGGGGACAGCAGGTTATATAGGAGACAGCACAGATATCTTAATTGTATCTGTTCTACTTTAATATCGAACACACGCTTTTACAAAGAGACATAAACAAATGCAGAGACACATACACACACACACACACACACACACACACACACACACACACACACACTGTTACATATACACATACAATCTACATCTATCTATCTGTCTCATACAGTATCTATCTATCTATCTATCTATCTATCTATCTATCTATCTATCTATCTATCTATCTATCTATCTATCTATCTATCTATCTATCTATCTATCTATCTAACCAACCATATGTATCTACATATATATCATATCTATATACTGTATGCATATTGTATGGATTTAAATTTATGTTGAAAAACCCCTCTGTGATTTCATACTAACAACTACCATAATCCCTGAAGTAATATTTATTCTCAAACAACATACACATGTTAAATAATGATTCACTATTTTCAGCTTTACTTGGGAGATAGCTAATCCCTCTTCGGACAAATCTACGATCTCAGTAAATATGCCTTATAAGACCATCATTTCACTCTTTATACTGCAAATAACCTTTTTCACAACTGTAATGATTAAATCTTTTTTTTTCACCACTGTGTGTATGTATTCCCTATAGGTCCCTTTTGTGCTTAACCATGATTAAATATAAGTAACACAATTTTATAATTTAAAACTTTCACTCTATTAAAGATGTGTTACTGAAGGAATCTCCCTACTGCTACTTATTTTAAATGAGAAACTAATATATAGGTTAAATCTCCCTTCCACGTGAGGTTCACACTAGACCTAAAAGAATTTAAAGTATATTAATGCAAAGGTCAGACGTAACTAATGCACAAATATACGTGATGCATGATACACTCTATATCAGGGGTAGTCAACGTTAGCGAGGTGGAAATCTACTCTTGTAATTTGGGAGGTTCTTGAGAAATTCTTGATACCGAGTTGTGACCGGACCATTGGGGAAATGGTGTGAAAATTATCAGGGGAATTGCTTAAAAGACACAGTCCCTGGATGGATATTAGTTTTTAACCAGTTGAGGACCGCCTACTGTATATAAACGGCACAGGTTTAAGCTTTCTGCCCGAGCGATTGGGCAGCTGTATGTTGAGTGCCCGGCAGTCAGTAACTGCCAGGAACCCTGAATGAATATTGTGTATAGAATAGAGGCCACTGCCTCTATTGGTCCTGGGGGTAATGTGACTGGTCACATGATCACCAGGATGCCGATAGTAGGAGGCTGCTGCTTTGTCTAACTACACCCAGCACAGCCCTTAGAGTGGCAATAGTCACTTTAAGGGCTTCTCCACATGTAGCGGAATTGCGAATTGCGGAAAATACGCAGCAGAGTACAGTAGCAGCAAAGTGGGTGAGATTTAACAAATCTCATCCACACGCTGCATAAAATTTTAAAGCAGAAATTGACCTGCGGTGCATATTTTTCGTTCCGCAGAATGTAACTTCCTGCTGCGGAAAGTGGACTGAATTGCTGCGTTTTTCAGAGGAGATATCTCCATCTCCCAGCATTGAGAAAACGCAGCAAAATATGCACCATTTTCTGCAGTAAAAACGCAGGAAATGGTGCATTTGTTTCCGCAGCGGGATGATTGCTACTTTCAACGGAATTGCTGCAGAAATTTTCTGCAACAAATCCGTTACGTGTGGACAAGCCCAAACAGGGCTGATTTCCTCTGTAAATGGGGTTGCAAAAGATTGAGTACAGATGCTGCCCCTGACAGCAATTAGTGCCACATACAGTGCCCTGAACAATAATGGTGCCAAGCAGTTAGTGCCCGGAAAGTGTAAGTGCCCTCAACAATAACCCTACAAAGCAAATAGTGCCCCAACAGTAATAGTGAAAACCAAAAATAATTGTGGTCAGCAGTAATAGTGCCCCCAAAACACTTCTGCCAATCAGTGTGTCCAAAATGTCTAGAAGCGTGTCCCCAATATTAAGTGCCCTAAACAGTAATATTGCAACAGTGTCCCCAAAGCATAGTACTCCTGTGCCAAGCAGTGCTCCCATAGTGCCCCTACATAAATAATGCCCACATAGTGTCACCAATATAATTGTGCCAAAGCAATATTATATTGTGCCTCAACATTAATTGTGCTCCCATGTGTTCCTCAAAGTGCATCTAAAAGTAATAGTGCCTCCAAGCAGAGTTCCTAACATCATGTACCAAAAAATAGTAAAAATACTCACTTAACCCAGTTCCCACGTCGCACAAAGCGGTGCATGCTACAAGCTTTTGCTGGCCTGTAGCCTGAGCGTTCGACTGGAGAAGCGCTGACTCATAGGTAGCAGGCCTTAAGGTGTCTGTGGTCTACAAAGGTGATTGACAGGGCTGATGCCTTTTGAGCTCCGCCGCAGCTTTTTTACTTCATCATCGTCCAAAGAATATAGTTAAAAGTGACGTGGACATGTTAGGGCCTAGAAAAGCTAAGAGCTCTTGGCAAGTTAACATTATCCTTTAAGCAGGACACTATCACTGTATCACTGAACAGTATTACAACATAGGCGTGAACAGTGCCTGGCAGCAGATCTTCTAATTTTATTGAGATGTGCTGACAAACAAATGTGTATGTGGGCTGTCGGATACTTAGCTGTATACATGAGGAATGATTTTCCCAACTCATTTATATAGTCTTCCCTAGGTTGAGTAAAAAGAAGTGTCCGGAAGTCACGCACATCTTTACCCCCAAAAAGGATTGGGAGATATACTATCTGTAGCTTATCAAAAGAGGCAGATGGTGGAGATTAACACATGACTGTATGATCAGACTACAAACTGGGTTTGTTTATAGTCTGTAACCATGGAGACGTGTAGGTCCTCATTGGAGCTGTATGCACAAAACTATACTAGAATTATAATCAAGACTACTTGCATACCATTTTTTAATTGATCTATTATGATCTCAAAGAAATTTGGGTGGGAAATGGTCTTGTTCTATAGGGATCAAATGGTACAAGTTGGCAAAACAGTAAAGGGACTGTTTTATCAATACAACCCTTGTTTTCTTGAAATGGCCACTGCAGGGGAAATGTATTAATACATGCCAGCTATGCATTCTAACATCATCTTGCGGATTTGCTGCAGATTTTCATTACAAATTTCATCCTTTGCAATGCAGATTTTCAAAAGCTGTTTTGGATGTTGTTTTTTGCGCCAAGCTAGTCAGTACTCTTTTTGTTTTTTTTAGCTTTCCGTTCCTTTCAACGGGGAATTTGTATTCTTTATAGCAATAGCAATAAATACAAAAAAGTTTATATGTCTATAGTGATTTCTAACTTGTTAATGTAACACTTATAAAATGTGATTTGGGTCCTTTAGGTGCTAATGCTGTAGATAAATGTGACATAGAAAATAAATACATTCATACTCTCTATGGTAAAGAGATGTTTAATACATATAAGCAATAGTTAATTACATATGAGACTCTATAATGAAACAATTCAGCCTGTAGAGGCATTGGGCACAGGTTAACCTTGTAATGGAATGACAAATGTAACAACTTATCACATAACATACAACAGTTACAGAAGTCCCGTTTATCTTCTTAGCGTAGTGAGTTTCATACATACAAAACTTGCATTGTTAATGATAATTGAGATCATGTGTTTTTTATCAAAGCTTCCTTAAAGAAAGAAGCTTTAGGGAAAATCCATAAAATGTGTGTCTTGACCACAGTCTAGCAAGGCTCTTCCGCAATGCAGACTTTATTTAGTAAATGGTGTACTATTAATTGCATTAGGAACAAGAGTGATAATTTTTGTTGGAATAATTTTCTACTCATTGGAAAGAGTTTTTTTTTGTTAACAATACTGAATTATGGGTAAAGCCAGGTTGTCAAATAGTATTATCTTAGAAAACTTTTAAAGCTTTGTCTTCTGTCATATAATTTAAATATATTTTTAAACGTTCCCTTAACTGTTTTAAACCCTAAATGACATTCTTTTACATAATATTTGCATTATTTTTAGATAACTAAAGACCAAATACAATTATTGGCCAGTTTCAATCTCTTAATTCAAAGTGACAGACCGACTGTCTATAACTGGTATCTACTACTATATGGTCACTGTATGATAATAATATTAGTCTTTGTATAGTGGTGTTTATTCCATAGCAGCATGGTTATATTATTCAGTCTCTAGGTCGGGGTAATATATGGTCAGGGTATTAAGGGATTGTTTGGTCCTTATATGGTGGCATTACATGGTAACTGTTTGACTGTATTATTTAGCGTTTGTGTACAGTAAAGCAGGCTCTGCTGAGTAGATGATGCGGCTACATTTCTTCCCAAACACCAGCAACCACATCCTCTTCAGAGTTTACTGTACTCTACACAGCCTGCCTTCGCAAATTGTGACTGTGCCGCGGCCGCCCGCACCGCATCTTTAAAAGTTACTATAGTAACCGGGGCCTATGTGATCAAATACACGGGCCCCTGTTACTATAGTAATGACACATACTTACCCATCTTCCTTCCTGAGTGCAGCAAAAGTCCTAACTTCTCGCGTCATGACGTTAGGATGTTGTGCGCTGCGGATGACGTCACGATGCTAGATGGTGTTGGGACATCCCCTGCATCCGGAGCCGAAGAGGAGGTAAGTGTAATGTTACGGTCTGCTGTGGTCCTGTATCTAAACATGCCTTGTGTTAGGCTTATATACAGGATCTAAAAGACAGTATCACACATGGACGCTGTATAAAAGCCTTCCACGTTAGGCTTAGATACAGGGCCCCAGCAGACAGTAATCTTATACAGTAAAAGATTACTGTCTGCTGGGGTCCTGTATCTAAGCCTGTCTTGTGGTAAGCTTAGATACAGGGTCTAACAGACCGTATCACACATGGACCCTGTATCTAAGCCTACCACATGGTATTCTTAGATACAAGGCCCATGTCTGATCCTGTCTGATAGGCCCTGTATCTAAGCTTACCACATGTGTTACTAATGGTTCTTTTTTTTTTTTTTTTTTACAGGTTCGGTCATTGGACTACGTCGGATTTGAGGGCTACTTTGATGACAGCTTTTTTTATTTTCAAACAAATGGTTAATGAGGGTTGTGTGGGTGGGTTTCATTTCATTAAAATATTTTATCTATGTCTTTGTATTTTCTTTTAAACTTTATTACTACCGCTTTAGTAATTGCTGCTGGCTGATTGACAAAGTCCATTACTCATTATTACTCACCGGCACCAGGGAAACTGGGAAGAGCCGGGTACTATCCAGTCCCTGACCATCTGTAGTGATGGTTGAGCACTGGGGCGGCCGCAGGCCGGTATTATTAGGCTGGGAAAGGCCAAAAACAGTGGCTCCTCCAACCCTGGTAATGCTAGGCTGCTGCTATGTTGTATCTAGCTGGCTATGGAAATTGAGGGGGACCCCATGTCTACTTATTAATTTATTTTTTAAATAAATAATTGGAAAAGATATGACATGGTCCCCCCCATTTTTCATAACCAGCTAGATAGAACATAGCAGCAGCCTAGCTTTACCAGGATAGGAAGGGCCACTGTTTTTGGCCTTTCCCAGCCTAATAATACCAGCATACCAAAAGAATTAGTAACACATAAAAAAGCAAAACAATTATTATTCTTACCTTTCCTGGGTTTAGCGCTGGAGCCGCAATGTCAGCGAGCTGGGCCATATAACTGAGCCTATCATGTGTGATACTGTCTGCTGAGCCACTGTATCTTATCCTATCCATAGCTATAGGGGCAGAGTGCTACAGATATGCTGTCTCATATGTATGTATATATATATATATATATATATATATATATACATATTTATATATACATGTACATACACGCACACATATTTTTTTCTGGGGGTGAACATATGTTAGTACAGGGATAATTACTGCTGGGGCCCTGTATCTAAGTCTATCATGTGTGATACTGACTGCTGGGGCCCTGTATCTAAGTCTATCATGTATGATACTGTCTGCTGAGTCAAGGTGGGTATGTGGGACTACCTACAGGGGACTGCATGACACTGTCTATAAGGGGGATGTATGGCAGGGGGACTGTGTGTGGAACCATACAGGGGGGCTGTGACACTATATACAGGGGGAATTGTGTGGGAAACTCTCTACAGGTGTCTTTGATTAGAGCCCCAAGACATAACTTTGCTTGGGGCCCCAAAAATGCCAAATTTGACTCAGAGGATACTTACTGCTGGGGCCCTGTATCTAAACCTAAATTCACAGGAGTGTGACAGATTTATGCATGTAAAAAAATGCACGTAAAAAATTTGTGTAAAAATGCGTGTAAATCTGGTCGTGTTTGTTGCATTTTTGCATCAGTGTGAATTGCATGTGGCATGTGTTTTGTCGTCCGCGTGCTGTCCATGGTTTTCACGCACCCATTGACTTCAATGGGCAACTAGGTGGGTGAAAACGCACCAATATAGGACATGCAGTGAGTTTCACGAAACGGACACTCGCTGTGTGAAAACTCATGCATGTGTGAACAGCCCCATTGAAATCAACGGGTCCGTGTGCTGTGGGTTATTTCAACCCACAGCACACGGACGAAATTCACGCTCGTCTGAATGAGCCCTAAGTCTATAATTTGTGATACTGTCTGCTGGGGCCATGTATCTAAGCCTATCATGTGTGATACCGTCTCCTGGGGCCATGCATCTAAGCCTATCATGTATGATGCTGTCTGCTAGGGCCATGTATCTAAGCCTATCATGTATGATACTGTCTGCTGGGGCCCTGTATCTAAGCCTATCATGTATGATACTGTCTGCTGGGACAATACATCCAATTCTATCCAGTGGTGTAGCTATAGGAGCCTTAGATATGCTATCTCCGATATATATGTATAAAATATATATATTTTTCGGGGAGGGTGGACTATACACCGCATTCCAAATTATTATGCAATTATTTTTCGCTGATTTTCCTAAATAGTCGATGCAAATGACAGTCAGTATAATCTTCAAGCCATCAACCGTTGGAGTATAATGCAAATTTTATTGAACAAATGTCCTAATGATAACAGATTTTTTTTTAGAAGTAAAAACTCAAAATGCACTGTTTTACATTATTATGCACAACAGAGATCAAAACATTTTAATGGTTGTAAAGAGAACTAAAATGGTAATTTGTTGAATTTGCAGCATCAGGAGGTCACATTTACAGAAATCAAAAGCTCTTTCAATAAAAAAAAACGTAACAGGCCAAGTTACATGTTAACATAGGACCCCTTCTTTGATATCACCTTCACAATTCTTGCATCCATTGAATTTGTGAGTATTTGGACAGTTTCTGCTTGAATATCTTTGCAGGATGTCAGAATAGCCTCCCAGACCTTCTGTTTTGATGTGAACTGCCTCCCACCCTCATACGTATTTTGCTTGAGGATGCTCCAAAGGTTCTCAGTAGGGTTGAGGTCGGTCAGGGGAACATGGGGGCCACACCATGAGTTTCTCTCCTTTTATGCCCATAGCAGCCAATGACACAGAGGTATTCTTTGCAGCATGAGATGGTGCATTGTCATGCATGAAGATAATTTTGCTACGGAAGGCACGGTTCTTCTTTTTGTACCACGGAAGAAAGTGGCCAGTCATAAACTCTATGTACTTTGCAGAGGTAATTTTCACACCGCCATGGACCCTAAAGGGGCCTACCAGCTCTCTCCCCATGAATCCTGCCCAAAACATGAGTCCGCCACCTCCTTGCTGACGTCGCAGCATTGTTGGGACATGGTGGCCATTCACCAACCATCCACTACTCCATCCATCTGGACCATCCAGGGTTGCATGGCACTCATCAGTAAACAATACGGTTTGAAAATTAGTCTTCATGTATTTCTGAGCCCACTGCAACCATTTCTGCTTGTGAGCATTGTTTAGGGGTGGCCGAATAATAGTTTTATGCACACTTGCAAACCTCTGGAGGATCCTACACCTTGAGGTTCGCGGGACTCCAGAGGCACCAGCGGCTTCAAATACCTGTTTTCTGCTTTGCAATGGCATTTTAGCAGCTGCTCTCCTAATCCTAGTAATTTATCTGGCAGAAACCTTCCTCATTATGCCTTTATCTGAACGCACCCGTCTGTGCTCTGAATCAGCCACAAATCTTTTCATAGTACAATGATCACGCTTAAGTTTTCTTGAAATATCCAATGTTTTCATACCTTGTCCAAGGTATTGCACTATTTCACGCTTTTCGGCAGCAGAGAGATCCTTCTTTGTTTCCCATATTGCTTGAAACCTGTGGCCTGCTTAATAATGTGGAACGTCCTTCTTAAAGGGAATGTGTCGCTAGAAATGTTTTTGTTTTTTTTTCATTAAACAGTTAGTATATACATGATTAGACATTGTTCTAATTTTTTTAATTTTTTCACAAGTCAGGAAATATTATAAATTAGATTCTAATTTATAACATTTCCATGTGCTGGTTACTAGAGGGAGCAATTCCCAAAATTGCAGCATTGGCATGTGTTAAAGCAACCACATTGCTTTATGCTGCAAAATTGGAGAACGCACACTCGCTCTAGCGTCCTCAAATAATACCCCCTCCTTTATCCTGGCTAGTGCCAGGAGAAAGGAGGGGGTTAAATGTTCAAACCTCCTACACTGTGTGCCGCCCTTTTTTGAGTGAATTCACAGTGTAGTAGGCTTACATACAGTGCTAATCACGCAGTAAAACACGAACATACACAAACATAACTTACCTGCTCCTGCCGCCGCCGCTCCGTCCGCACCGTCCGCTCCTAGTCCTTGCTTCTGAACACATGTCCGGAAGCCGCGACCGGAAGTAGTCATCTTACTGTCTGGCCGCGGCTTCGGGTCCACATGAAAATGGCGCCGGATGTCGCTCGGCCTAAGACCTTCCTTTGGGAATGTGTGGGAGATGCGCATGCGCCGTTCCCACACAGACGGCGTACACCATAGTGAATGGAACGGCTCAGGTTCGCATTCTATATGGGGATGTATGTGCCGTATTCCATCTCTGGATGTGTCGTTAATCGACACATACAGAGATGAAAAAAAAAAATGGCAGCCCCCATAGTGAAGTAAAAGTTAGAAAAAAGAAAAAAGTAAAGCACAAACACACAAATAAATAAAATGTATTTTAATAACACACTAAAAGCAAATTGATATAACAATTTTTTTTTTCGAGACACCCGTCCTTTAAGTAGTTTTCCTTTGATTGGGCACACCGGGCAAACTAATTATCACTGGTGTCTGAGATTGATTACAATGATCCAAAGAGCCCTAAGACACAATACCATCCATGAGTTTAATTCAAAAACTAATAATTAAATGTTTATGACACTTAAATCCAATGTGCATAATAATTTGGAACACGGTGTATGTCTCGGGACTTGTGCCCCTGATCTTTTATGACCCTAGCAAGGCCCCTGTTGGCCTGATCTATTGAGCTACCTTTTCTTTTACATCATGTGGACGGTCGAATGCATGTGCGTCGCTAACCTGGGAAGGAGATGGTGCCAGGATGCACTATGGGAAGAAGTTAAGGGCGGGTTCACACATGGCGGAATTGCACTTAAATTCCGCTGCGGACACTCCGCAGCGTTAATCCGCAGCGGAGCCGTTTCTACATTGACTTTCACTTTAATTTAGCAGTGTTCGTTTACACGATGCGTACAATTCCGCTGCGGAGCATAGGCTGCGGAGCGGAATTTGGTGTCCGCAGCATGCTCTGTCTGTTGCGGAGCAGTGGCGGACTGGTTGCGGACTCATGGCGGAATTTCTCCATTGACTTCAATGGAGAGTCAAAATTCCGCAATGAAGTCCGCAGCTGTCATGCACATGTCATGTGTGCTGCGGATGCGTCTTGCTTTTTTTACTTGACATTTCTTCATTCTGGCTGGACCTATGTATTTCTAGGTCTACAGCCAGACTGAGGAAGTCAATGGGGCTCCCGTAATGACGGGAGCGTTGCTAGGAGACGTCAGTAAATAGTCACTGTCCAGGGTGCTGAAAGAGTTAAGCGATCGGCAGTAACTGTTTCTGCACCCGGGACAGTGACTACCGATCCCAATATACATGTATCTGTAAAAAAAATGAAGTTCGTACTTACCGAGAACTCCCTGTTTCTGTCTCCAGTCCGGCCTCCCAGGATGACGTTTCAGTGTAAGTGACGGCTGCAGCCAATCACAGGCCAAGCACAGGCTGCAGCGGTCACATGGACTGGCGCGTCATCCAGGGAGGTCGGGCTGGATGCCGAAGGAGGGACGCGTCATAAAGACAACGGGCGGTAAGTATGAATTTCTTTTACTTTCACTAGGGAAAGTGCTGTCCCTTCTCTCTATCCTGCACTGATAGGGAGAAGGGAAGCACTTTTCCCGCAGTCCGCAGCAGCTAGTCCGCATCAATTTTCTGCACATTTTGTGCAGATCCGCAGCCGTAATCCGCAACCCGGATTAGGTGCGGCATTGATGCGGACAGTTGCGGAGGAATTCCGCCATGTGTGGTCATGCCCTAAGCCAGCAGAGGCAGTGTGATAATCTTGCCAATATTTTGTTGGGAAAACTTAAGTACTGGCACTCTTGTGGCTCTTACTTTAACACCTACCACCTATCTTAACATTGTTGCAGACCAATTACACCACATCATAGTATTCCCTAATGGCAGTGGCCTCTTTCAGGAGTGTAGTGTGCCCTGCCACACTGCAACATTTGTTCAGCAATGGTTTGAGGGGGTCAGAGCTGTTTTGGAGGGGGACATATACAATATTAGGCAGGTGGTTCTTATTGCTGATCTGTGTTATGGGTGATTCCCCAATAATTATTTGTTACCCAGAAGCTCCTAGTAAAGTAGTGATTAAGATAATTAAGATAGATTGGAGAGTTTAGTGAGTGGAAGACCGACTAGTAATGAGTTACAGTAGTCAAGACAAGAGTGAATCAGAGCGACAATGGGAGTTTTGGATGTTTCCACAGTAAGAAAAGGGCGTATTCTGGAGATGTTTTTAAAGGGGAAAGTGACAGGAGCGTGAAAGTGATTAAATGTGCGAAGTAAAGGAAAGATCTGAGTCATTCAAAGCATGCAGACACTGACAACATATAGAATACTCAAGTACAGTAAGAATTATTTCAGTGGAGTCCACATGCCTACATCTAATGCAGTGATTGAGGCAGGCCTCACCAGTGAAGTGCCCCCTAGTTGTTGGTGAGGCGCAGCTGGAGAGGGACTGACCATAAGCTGTACAGAGCTTTCCGTAACTGCCACAATCTCTGAATTTGTAACATAATTGACTCCTTTGAGCTAATTTTAATGTTATATTGAGTTCAGGAGACAAATCAAAGGTATATTGAGCAATATTTTGTATTTTGGCATAATCTTTGACCATGGTGGTGAGGCCCAGGCATGACCCATTTCATGACCAGTTCAATTAAAATTTTTATGCTTTTGTTTTTTCCTCCCCACATTCAAAATGTCATAACTTTTTTATTGTTACGTTGACACAGACATATGAGGGCTTAATTTTTATGGGACATATTGCACACTCCAATGGCATTATTTAACATTATTTGTGATGTACTGGGAAGCTAGAAAAAAATTCAGAATGGGGGGGAATTGGAAAAAACAGCAGTTGCACCATTTTCTTATGGGTTTAGTTTACGGTGTTCACTGTATGGTGAAAATGACACGTTATCTTTATTCTGCGGGTCAGTACGCTCATGGGGATACTATATATATATAGTTTTTGGTATATTTTAGTACCTTTAAAAACATTTAAATGTTTGAAAAAAATAAATTATTTCTGTGTATAGACTTGTGTAAGGCGTCTTTTTGTATGGGGAAAGATGTAGTTTTTTATTGATACCATTTTGGGGAATGTCTTGCATTTCAATCACTTTTTATTCAACTTTTTGGGGGGTTGAAGTGGCAAAAAAACTGAGATTCTGCCAATTTTTTTCCCCCGCTATGGTGTTCACCGTATTGGATAAATATGTTTATATTTTTATAGTTCGGGCATTTTCAAATGTGGGGATACCTAATGTGTTTATGTTTATTTTTGTTTATTTATTTTTATATGTGATCTAGGGAAAGGGGAGTGATTTGAATTTTTATATATTTTGAAAAACTTTTTTTTAGCCACCCTAGGGGGCGTGAACTTGCAATCATTAAAAATATACAACCCCAGCACTCACAGAGGTACGCAAAAGATCCAGATGCAAACAAATTTAAGTTTTATTGCAACAAAAGATGGTAAAGTTGAGGTGGAAAGCGACTTGGTAAAGACGTTTCGGCCGAACCTCGGCCTTTGTCACGGTCGCTGTAAGACGATATCACTGGTATGGGTTGTCCGCCGGATATTCCCTGTGTGTCTCTTTTTTTTAACTTGCAATCATTAGATTGTTTATGCCATAGGCTGCAACATTACAGAGTTGCAGTCTTTGGCAAAATCAGTGTATTCCTATTGAGAGCTGCCACATGCAGAGATCAATAGCAGTATTCCTATTGCAGGCCTGGGAGCATTCAGAGGGCTCCCTGCTGCCATAGGAACACACTGGCTCCCGCGATTTTGCCGTGCAGGAGCCAATGACTGGTCCCAAAGTTTAAGTAAAAATTTAGATATCTGACCACGGCATCTGAGGGGTTAAATGCTCAAGTTCAGAGATGTCCCTGACTGCAAGCATTGCCGCTGGCTCCCTGCTGTGTAACACAACAGAAACCCGGCGGCTATCGTGCCCCCTCGGTTTCTGACTGGGCGCCATTTTTAAATAACCCTTTCCCGAAGTAAATAGGCAGATTAGCGACGGAAAAGGGTTACAATGTTCTGGCTAGTAAAAAAGAGTAAAAAAGGAATGTCTGGTGGGCCCAAGCTCTCAGACAATGCAATTACGATGCAATTAAAGGTAGATGTGCACATGTTTTGTTTGGATGAAGGATGTGCCCTCAGAATCACATCTTCTGGTGGGCCCAATGAACCCCTATCTGACGGGAAATGTTAATAGGAATTTGAGGGAAGATAGAAGAGTGATTTAGCTAATATACAGAGTATTAAAGGTAATCAGTGTCCTGTCTATGGGGACTTTAAAAACAAATAATTAGAATTAAACAAATAAATATACATATATATATATATATATATATATATATATATATATATGTATATATTATATATATATATATATATATATATATATATTTATATATATATATATATATATATATATATATATATATATATATATATATATATATATATATATATATATACAGTGAATGAAATAAGTATTTGATCCCTTGCTGATTTTGTAAGTTTGCCCACTGCCAGAGAAATGAACAGTCTAGAATTTTTAGGCTAGGTTAATTTTACCAGTGAGAGATAGATTATATAAAAAAGAAAAAAAAAGAAAATCACATTGTCAAAATTATATATATTTATTTGCATTGTGCACAGAGAAATAAGTATTTGATCCCCTACCAACCATTAAGAGTTCAGCCTCCTCCAGACCAGTTACACGCTCCAAATCAACTTGGTGCCTGCATTAAAGACAGCTGTTTTAAATGGTCACCTGTATAAAAGACTCCTGTCCACAAACTCAATTAATCAGTCTGACTCTAACCTCTACAACATGGGCAAGACCAAAGAGCTTTCTAAGGATGTCAGGGACAAGATCATAGACCTGCACAAGGCTGGAATGGGCTACAAAACCATAAGTAAGACGCTGGGTGAGAAGGAGACAACTGTTGGTGCAATAGTAAGAAAATGGAAGACATACAAAATGACTGTCAATCGACATCGATCTGGGGCTCCATTCAAAATCTCACCTCATGGGGTATCCTTGATCCTGAGGAAGGTGAGAGCTCAGCCGAAAACTACACAGGGGAACTTGTTAATGATCTCAAGGCAGCTGGGACCACAGTCACAAAGAAAACCATTGATAACACATTACGCCGTAATTGATTAAAATCCTGCAGTGCCCGAAAGGTCCCCCTGCTCAAGAAGGCACATGTACAGGCCCGTCTGAAGTTTGCAAATGAACATCTGGATGATTCTGAGAGTGATTGGGAGAAGGTGCTGTGGTCAGATGAGACTAAAATTGAGCTATTTGGCATTAACTCAACTCGCCGTGTTTGGAGGAAGAGAAATGCTGCCTATGACCCAAAGAACACCGTCCCCACTGTCAAGCATGGAGGTGGAAACATTATGTTTTGGGGGTGTTTCTCTGCTAAGGGCACAGGACTACTTCACCGCATCAATGGGAGAATGGATGGAGCCATGTACCGTCAAATCCTGAGTGACAACCTCCTTCCCTCCACCAGGACATTAAAAATGGCTCGTGGCTGGGTCTTCCAGCACGACAATGACTCGAAACATACAGCCAAGGCAACAAAGGAGTGGCTCAAAAAGAAGCACATTAAGGTCATGGAGTGGCCTAGCCAGTCTCCAGACCTTAATCCCATCGAAAACGTATGGAGGGAGATGAATATCCGAGTTGCCAAGCGACAGCCTCGAAATCTTAATTATTTACAGATGATCTGCAAAGAGGAGTGGGCCAAAATTCCATCTAACATGTGTGCAAACCTCATCATCAACTATGAAAAACGTCTGACTGCTGTGCTTGCCAACAAGGGTTTTGCCACCAAGTTTGCCAAAGGGATCAAATACTTATTTCTCTGTGCACAATGCAAATAAATATATATAATTTTGACAATGTGATTTTCTTTTTTTTTTTTTATATAATCTATCTCTCACTGGTAAAATTAACCTAGCCTAAAAATTCTAGACTGTTCATGTCTTTGACAGTGGGCAAACTTACAAAATCAGCAAGGGATCAAATACTTATTTCCTTCACTGTATATATATATATAAATAATGGATATTTGTTTTTTAAAAAACTAGGAACTCCTAAGTTTATGAAAGCATATGTTCTAAATATTTAAGGTAAATTCTACATACAGCATCCAGGCAAAAAAAACAAACAGCGACCTCCTATTGTGGCAGGTTTAGTTTCCTACCTGATTAAAGAAATTTTGATACAATTAACAAGAATTACTTCTTTGTACTTGTCACATCCACTTTACATGCACTTCCTTGCCATTTTCTTCCCCAGACTCTCGCAAACTGTCTGCATCTTTAAAAAAAAAAAAAAAATAGTGGATATTCCTTTCCTTTAAACTTCAATGCAGTCTGAGACTTAACATCTCACATTAACCTTAACTGCCACTGTTGTAGACCAGCTGGCACCACCAACAAAAGCGAAGGTTCTGACACTCAGTGAAGATGCTTTTGTTCCACTGGTCAACAAAGAACTCAAGGAAAGACCTATTATTAACAGCGGTGAGACCAGATTTACCATTTGATTAATCACTAGTCAGAGTCAAAATTCAGTTAGAGCCGATTACAGATAAGGAGACCTGTGTTAGTTCATTAGCTGAAGGAGGCTTGTAATTAACTTCTTCCTTCATTAACTGTTCCTAGGGGAAGAAAAAAACAAAACGTAATATATTCAGTCTCTCGCCATCCCTGTTTTTGTTGCACGTTGTGTTTTCTGTGTTTTTCTAATCTTCAGTGACACACTCATTCTTCAAATCCTTCAAAAGAGATAATGAGAGGTAGCATAGCTTTTGATCTTTTTTTCATAATTATTGTGAAGAGAAATCAATATGCCATGGAGAGGTCACCCCCTTCTATAAGCTATATCGCCACAAGTCTCTAACTGCTGCCTCTAAGGACCTGTACCTCTTAAGCCAATTACAGTAGAGACTTGGATTTCAGTCTTCTTGAAGATCACCAGTGGGTCAGTACACATCCTGTCCACTGACAGAGTGCTGTGAAGTTAATAAGTACTTTGCTGGATGATGAGGTCTCTGTATATTTCACTAAGAGGCTATAGTAGGGAGTGACAGCAGGAACGTCTCCGCTCTGGCGTCAAACAGTCCCTTGACCATGCATGCAATTTCAGTTATTACAAGGTAATGCTACAAGTATGAACCTTGGGATAAAATAAAGTAATTACATCTAATTAGGCAACAGAAAAAAATGGTGGCCTGCCTGAGTTTTGCTGCCTTTGTTGACTTAACACAGGTAATGAACGAAACTTCAAAGTAGTAAGAGATGATTATTTCAGAGGGAGACACAGATCATTTTGTGAAGTAAAACAACATGTTTCTTCTTCAGGAATCCAGATAAATATGTTTTTGTCTCTTAGCAAAAGACCTTCATGACAGAATAAGATATAAAGTTCCTATAGTAAGATTGTTTGACAGACATTTTCAGAACTATAAAAGATAAATAAATACTTAGCTTTAATTTCATAGGGGGAAGATGGCGACCAGTCTACAGTCCTAGAGAGCGGAGATTAATGAGCTTTTTGGTTCAGGTGGCTGCCTAGCAATAACAACTCCGACAGTGGGTAACATCAGAAGTGCTGGTACCATATATTGTATGCCCTACCTACCAGTACGTCTGCCCTCTGCTGCATTTTACAGGGAGAAGTGGGGAGGTCGGTCATAATGTTCCATAGTGGAGCTTGACTTGAACACATACTTGCCTACTCTCTCGGATAATTCAGGAGTCACCCAAAATAGGAGTGCAGGCAAACATCCTGCAAAGACAGCTGCTAGCAGTGACCATGAGGAAACTTGCTGCATATGTACTTATATTGTTACCATTGATGCCAAGGGCAGCTGTATAAATATGTATGTAGTGAGCGCTTACTATTTGTGGACGCAGGCTGGCAAAATTATATTCTTAAATTCTATGAACAGTAGCAGGGAATTGTAGGATTTGGAGCTCTGTATCACAAAAAAAAAAAAAAAATCTCTAACCCCCATAAAGATGCATTATGATGTTAAACAGCACAACATTTTGGACTTATACAGTAATTTTTTTCCTGTTTGCAACACATAAAATCTGCATAAAAAATATTTTTAAAAGTAGGCAAGTTTGAATTACATACACTAGTGTAACTCTAGAGTGACAGGTTCCGAAACTGCTATATAGTGACAATGCATTGGGTTATACAAGTGAAGTTTTTGTGAAGTCCTAGACTTTTGTAACAATAAACAGTCATTTGCATCGAAATCTGAATGAGGCCTAAAAGTCTTATTGTTTCTAACTAGTCAAAAATATTTTCTGCTATTGAATAACATGCATGTTATTTGTCATTTCAGATTAAAATGTAACATATGAGAAAACAGGAAACTGAAATACAGTATCGGAACATTCTCATGTAAGGATATTGCATTAAAAATATGAACCATCAGTGTTAAAAGTGTGTTAAAACTAAAAAGAATAGGAAACAGGTTAATTCCTTTTATCTATAAAAGACATAATTTATCTTGTAATTCTCTTGTCAAAGCTTAAAGCAAACTGCTTTCGGAAAGACGCCAGGAATATTATTTTTTTTTAAACGGAGTAAAGTAGTTCTTGGCCTTTAATATGTAACATAAACTGAGGCTATGGTGTTTTGAGCTTACATCGTACTGAATATGCCACTTAGTTAATCTTCAAACGCATTCTACCTTTCCATTGTATCCCATTTTAAGATACAATTGCAAGGAGCAGAACAAAAAGCAAGCTCTTCTGCAAAGGATCTGACAGTGTAATTGGCTTTTGAAAGGGATTTCCATCATTATAATATATTATATTAAGGACATTTTGTTGTAACAAAAGATGTAACTAAAATAGTAGATTAGAGAAGTTGAAGGATTTTAGACATTTTTGTAAACAATGCTCAAATAACATTCATGTAGTGCATTAACTTCCTAAAATACTGTGTTAGGCACTGTTCACATCTGTGTCTCAGATTCCGTCGTTTTGGCTGGACAAAATAGCGTAGCATGCAGCCCTATTTTGTCCAGCAAAATGACGTACACCATGACCAAACCCCGACGGAACCCATTGACCCTTTCGCTGCCAGGACAATTTTCACACATTTGACAAACACAAATACGACCTATAGCCGTCTGCCAGGCGCTGAATTGAATGCAAACAAGAACGAGCGGCTATGACTTACAAGTAAAAAGAAAGCCTTAGAAACAGCCAAAGACGTCAAAGAAGGTGATTCTGAACTGTCTGCCTGGCGCTTAATTGAATGCAAACTAGAACGAGCGCCTATGACTTACGAGTCAAAAGATAGCCTTAGAAACAGCCAAAAATGTAAAAGAAGGTGATTCTGAATTATAAAATATATCCGTATATTGTGAAACTACCACCCAGCACTTTACAATCATAGGCACCTTCATCCATTTTTGCATCAAGGCATAATGTTTTTTAAAATATGCATAAAAATCCATGTTTGTGGCTAAAAAATTTACCCAAGCAGAGCCTAAGACGCACAAAACCTAAAAGTAAAAGCTCAATATGTGCAAAGTTCATGCATGTAACTCATGCCCATGTCTTCATGCATAGATCTTCAAAAAATCATCAAAACTGAAGAGACCAAAAATCTCTGGAATCCTGATGTTGGCAAAAATCCATGTCATGGAATCAGTAAATGGTGATTACTTGCAAGGGGTGATAAGATATGTAACTGCTCACATATTTACCCCTTTGTATAAAAAAAATGAACACCCCCCAAACCCCCCCCCCCCCCCCCCACAAAAATGCCATAGCTACTGATACAAGGGTAGGTTAAAAAAAAACTATTTCCAGCAGCATGCAAGCAAGCCACAATGCTATATGGGGGGAGATATCACATGTGCAAAATACTGATGAGCATCCACTCACCCGCCTATCATCCATGAGGGGGGTGGTTGCCTAGTATTATAATTGCACACCGATAAGACTTTTATAAGGTGCCAGTCTCATGGTTACATGTAGTCCACCAGTTTTTCAGTTACACCCATACTATTACATCAGGCGGGCTGCTCAGCACCTTCTAAGTGTATCACATATCTGACAATGCACATCAACATATAATGTAGAAGTCTTCATTAAAGTCTGCAGTCAAAGCAGTTTGTTAATACGTTAGAAAAAAGCACAAAAGACGCTCTGTCACAAGACAATATAAGTAATGGAAAATTGTAAAAACGGGAAAACAAGCTAAAAAATAACATACAAATATTTTTTTATAGAATTGTGGTGCCCTCATTCTTCCCTAATATGCCTTTAAAACACACACAAAAACAACAGCATTAATTCACTCTTTAGGCATCTAGCTCTGCAGCATGTCCTATTCACTTTAATTACATTTAAGCTTCCTTTATAATTAACAAGATCGTTTAAATAGAAAAAGTCACCAAGACATTGCTAAGTGAATAATAAATCAGGATACAATTAATGCTTCTACAGATACTTTATGAAATCACTGGTGACTCCGTCGCTTCCTTTACTACTGTCTGGGAAACCCTACAATGTTATTTAAGAGGTGAGATTATGAGCACTTCCGTATTCAGGGGAAAAAAAGATATAGTTCAGGAAGCCTTTAGTATTTTCAAAGACGATTATTCTTTCACTGTTTGATAGCACTAATGAAATATGTAGACAAGCTAAAAAAAAGTTACAAATACAATAGTAAAATGAATATATTATTAGAAACCTTTTTAAAGTTTCTAAAAACCTAAATGCTTTAAGAAAATGTACAGAGGTATGGTAAAGGATACACTTCACATGCATCATTCTCACAGCTGAATAAGTTGTAGCTATATATAGTAGCACTGCCAGGTTTAGTATAATGGCACTGCTACATTATCTTGAACTTGCATTTCTAGGCATTGAAGAATATAGACTGGAAGAAAATATAACAGTTTTCTGTTTTACTGGATTACACTGAAATGTTTTGCCTAGTAAATATTGTCAACACAGACCATAGCATTACTTTGTTGGGGATTTGACCATGGCCATTTTATCTGTAGAGCTCTGTTTCATGATTTTCCTCACCACCACGAAGAAGCACAACCATAGCAGTGGAGGGAGTCTAGTGCCGGGCTCTAGTCTGTCTGCCCCTGTGTGACCTGCAGTTTGTCTCCTCAGCACTCTTGGGGTAATATTTACTGACACTCAGGTTAACATAGGGGGAATAGATACTGTGGGGGGGGGGGGGGGTATTTGTGTGAGGGCATTTGTAGTTGGCAGATGTTAATGGAAAACAGGGAATAAAAATAGTTTGTGCTGCCTTAGGCCCCATGCACTCGCATACTTGCCAACAGTCCCGAATTTGCCAGGACTGTCTCGAATTTACAGAGACAGTCCCGACAAATTGCTGTCCTGGGACTTGTCCCGTCAACTGCTACATTCAATTGTATCTGCATCCTCAGGAAACAGATACAATTGAATACTATGGCAGAGCAGGAAACTATCCTGCTCTGCCATTCACTCCTCCTGGAGCGCCGGAATCCTCGGCCAACGCGTTGCCGATTCCCTGGCCGGGGATTCCGCTCATAGACGGAGCACATGACTTCACTGTCCATATAAGGACAGTGACGTCAGGGCAGGGTACCTGCTGCAGTGGGATCCCCGGCCAGAGCATATATGGACAATGATGTCAGGAGCAGAGCTGGAGTCCCAGGAAGAGTGCTAGTAATGCTCTGCTCTGGGACTCCGGCTTTAGGGTTTCCCCTGACATCACTGTCCATATATGGACAGTGTTGTCAGGAGCAGAGCTGGAGTCCCATGCAGAGTGCTAGTAAAGTCTCCTGCTCTGGGGTTGCCCCTGACATTACATTCCGGTCCAGGAGGACCCCCTGACGTCACTGTCTATGGACAGGGATGTCAGGGGCTCCTCCAGAAGAGGAATCCCTGGCCAAAGCGTGGCATCTACAGGGGGCTGTGTGGCACTATCTACAGGGGGGCTGTGTGGCTCTATCTACAGGGGGGCTGTGTGGCTCTATCTACAGGGGGCTGTGTGGCCCTATCTACAGGGGCTGTGTGGCTCTATTTACAGAGGGGCTGTGTGGCACTATCTACAGAGGGGCTGTGTGGCACTATCTACAGGAGGCTGTGTGGCACTATCTACAGGGGCTGTGTGGCACTATGTACAGGGGGCTGTGCAGCACTATCTACAATGGGCACTGTGCCATTATCTACAGAGGGCACTGTGGCACTATCTAAAAAAATAAATGTGTGCCACTATCTACAGAGGGCACTGTGGCACTATCTACAGGAGGGCCATGATGCACTAGCTACAGGGGGCACTGTGGAATTATCTACAGAAAGCAGTGCATAGCAATAACTACAAGGAGCAGTGTGTGGCAATATCTACAAGGAGCAGTGTGTGGCAATATCTACAGGGGGTCCATGTGGCATTATCTACAGGGAGCAGTGTGTGGTACTATCTACTGGGGGCAGTGTGGAGCACCATCTACAAGGGACACTGAGTTTCATCCGCATATAAGTAAGGTTGTCCATAAATATATCTATCCCGAAATACTGTCTGTAAATATAGATCCGTAAAAAAAGAGGGAGGATGCAAATTATGTCATCAGCATGTTGCATAGCAATGCTTCCGTAAATACGGATGGTATACAGATGCACATCCGTAGCTGTCCGTATTTATGGAAGCTCCCATAGACTTCTAAGGGAGAGTCCTTGTCGTAATTACGGACAAGAATAGGACAGGTTCTATAATTTTTTCAGCATGGACACCCATCAGTAAAAATACTGAAAGGTGTCCGTGGCCAATAGAAATGAATGGGTCTGTAATTACTGTCAGTAATTACTGATGAAAAATCCGGTCGTGTGCATGGAGCCGTTGGTGTCACATAATGGGCTACTTTAAATTTTGCTGTAGTCTACATTATTCGTTTTTCTCTAGTGTGGTGAGGCAGGGATTACTTATTTTCTATTTTTTAAATGTCGGAAGGTATAAAATTGTTCAGGTAAGGAGGTGGGGGCAGTCTGAGTCTGAGCATGATCCCTGTACCCTGTTCTTAGTTGAGAAATGGACATACATGCTGTCACGTACTTAACCTCATGCAGTTTCAGTGCCATCTCTTCTCTCCTCCAATAGAGAAGCAGGGCAGGAAATGTAAGCTCAGTGCCAGTTATTAGGTGTATGCCCTATCTAGGCTCTTTTCCCCTTTGTTTGACTCCTGATTGACTAGTCTTTGCTTCCCTATTGTACCGCATACTCAACTGAGCTACATTACCATTAGTGAACCTTCACTCATTTCACTTCTTCTGACTATCACTACTGAATTGCGTACCCAACTCTTCTACATCACCATTACTGAACCCTGGCTGATCAGACTACCTTACTCACTGCAGCGTTTGTACCGCATACCCAGGTCTGCTACATCCTCTTGACTGACCCCTGGATTCCTGACCACGTTACATCTCACCGCTGGTAGAGCATCTGTCTCTACCTGACTCCCAATGCTAGCTTCTGAACTCCTGTTCTCACTTTATTCCTCTCCGTGTTACCCTTCTTGGTGCAATAATATAGATTGAATTTGCTATTGCCCATAGCAACCATATTTCCAATCATCTCTTCTTTTTTATCTGAGTCACCATCCACTAATGTTATCCAGAGAATTAACTAGCTAGATGAACTAATATCCTGGAGCTAGCGGAGCACCTCCACCCTAACCAAGGTAAAATTGTGCTCTCCAGTTGGTACTTTCTTTGAGTATCATAAGGATCATTACAAATGCATGGTCACTTTCCATTACCCCTTCTCCATTAACCCGTTCTCGTATTTAAACGTAACTGTACGTTCATTTTAGATGTGCCTTCCCGCAAGTGGACACACAGTTATATGCAGTAGGTGACGTGGGCACATGAGTTGTGCCTGGGCCATCTGCAGTGGGTGCCCGCTGTAATACACATCCTGCTACAACGGCTGTGATCGTAGTTACCTCCGATCATAGCTATTTAACCCCTTAGATGGTGTGGTCATTAGCGACCGCGGCAATTAGGTGGTTACACAGAGCAAAGGGGAAATTGCAGGGTGCCGATGGGTTGCTATTGCAGCCGGGGGACTAACAAAGGCTCCTAGGTCTGCTATAGCTGTATGCCTAATAGGCCGTGCTGAAGGCACTGCCTAATACATTGCCTATCAGTTTCACACTGATAGGCAATAATGCTTAGGTATACATCAGTGATCAGAAGATCGCTTTGTAAAGTCCCCTAGTAAGATTAAAAGATAAATGACATAACATTTTTAAAGTTAATTAAAAAATTGTTCATATATAAATATTTTTAAAAAAATCAACAAAAGGTATGGCTCTTGGAATGCAGCGACATAAAAACTTTTTTTTTTTTTTATGGAATGTGCTATTATTGTGCAAAAGTGGTAAAACATAAAAAAAAAGAAACATATTTAGTATCAACGTAATCGTACTGACCCAGATAATAAAGGTAACGTTAATTATGCCGCACGGTGCAAAAAAAAACAAGACTATGGAATTGATGCCTTTTTCCATTTCCCCAGAAAAAGTTCATGAAAGTTAATTCATATGTTATATGTACCTAAAAATGGTGGCAATAAGAAATCCACTTATCCCGCAAGAAACAAGCTCTCATAGAGCTACGTTGACGGAAAAATGTAAAAGTTATGGCTCTCGGAATGCAGCTACGCAAATCAAAAATAATCCTGGGCTCTTTAAGGCCATAGGAGGCTCAGTCCTCAAGGGGTTAATGCCCATGGGAAATATAAAGTAAAAACTAAGTAAGCTATTGCTTCCATACTTCCAATAGACCTTAATTCAGAGGGCCCACACTTATACAAACAATTCTCCACAAGGCTCAGGAGCCCTGTCTAAAGTTACAGGACTTGTCTTCTTTGGTACATGAATGTAATGGAAGGAAAATACCAACTTGATACCACTGATTATAAAATTAGAGATCAGCCCTCTTTTTTTGACCCCTCACACTGCATTGTCACCATTGCTAAACTGGCTGTATCAATAACACATGGCACTACAGGCAACATATCCCTGAGATTAAACTAGGGAACGCTTGTTATGACTTCCCTTCATAATGATAATAATATTAATAAGAGTCTGTGTAAGGAAAAGTTCATCCTCTGAGGCTTGATTGATGTTATGTATTTGAATATTAAAAAAATAAAAAATAAAACTTTTTTGGGCATCGTACAGAAATAAATGATCTTTTCACGTGAGTATTCTCTTTACGAAGAGATCTCAGAAATATCATTCTTCACATACTATTGGGTTTAATTTTAAAATAAATGCACAGATGCTAATTTATTGTGGACATATAGTGTAGATGATAGAAATCATCCGTATCGCTCGATGCTTTTATGATCATTTGAGCAGTAATCCATGAACAACAGTGTAGCAAATGTATTCTCTCCTTTGAGGTCTGCTCATCTTTTTTCTTTTTAATGAAAGACTATAAGTGAAGCTTAGCTGTAGACAGAGATTGCATGAACGCAGAAACATTAGTAACTTTTTCTTGACATTACGAGCATTGCAGATTGAAAGGTCTACTTACAGAGTAAACCATGTAGTATAGGCATTTTCAAGTAGATCTACAAGGAGTAGAGGTACTTAGAAACTTAACATGACTTTCAAATAGCCATGTCATAATAATAGTTCTGCTTTGAAGACTGCATACCAAGTGTTATAGATTATATTACATTGACAACTTTTATTTTAATCTTACCCAAGGGCCTATATTTCCATTGCATCAATAAAAATATAAATAAACGTTCTGAAATTTGTATACTGCAGACATCATGCATTTGCCTACAAGATAGTCTTTATTAAATAAATTGTTTCTTACTTCTCCTGGCTCCAGCGGATGTTCATGCTCCATTTAGTCAAGGAGTTTCATTAGAAGCATCCCTTCAAGCTCTTCGGAACCCCTTCAGGGATGAGCTTTAAGAGGGTGGGTACAGTTACTCACCTTGCCCCGCTCCAGCAACAAGTCCCAGTAAGCGGCCGCAGCTACAGCCGACAGCCACGTCCAGTTGTCTCTTCGACACGACCGGCAGCGCCAGGTTTCCACTAATGATTTCAGGCCTGGCAGCCTCTTTACAGGAGAATCAGATTTCCATGTCTTGCCTGCAGATCAAGGTACATTCTTTGTTTGGCTATTCTTATTTTTGCCATTCAACTCTGATCTTGATTCTGGTTCTGATCCTGCTTCTGACCTTGACTTCGACATTGTTCCTGGATTTGCTTGGATTGCTTGGTTCCTGTGGTTCTACACCTGGTATGAACTTAGATAGATATAGATCAGCAGCACTGGACACACAACTATAGTGGGTGCACGCCTCCTAGGTCACGTCCAATGACCCTTCAACGTAGACAAAGGAAAGTGAGACAGCACTACCAAATGAGTGAAAAAAGTGATCCTGTTTAATTCCACATGCAAGGTTTCAGCTCAGTATGAGTCTTTCTCAAGCATGGTATTGACTTAGCATACGTTATTCCAAAGGCATACTGTACATTGAGGCTTCTGGGACACAACCGAAGAACCCAAATGTGTTCAATGGGGCTAAGATCATGGCTCTGTGCAGCCACTCGAGTTTCTACCCTCCAAACACACCAAACTATGTTTTTATAGACCTAGAACAGGAAAGCGCCTTCCCCAAACTGTTCCCACAAAGTTGGAAACAATTGTCTAAAATGTCTTTGTATGCTGTAGAATTTATATTACCGTTCACTGGAAACAACAGCCCCAGTCCATTATACTCCTCCACCAAATTTAATAGAACATGTTTCCAGTCCATTGCTTTACACCACTCCAGCCGATGCTTGGCATTGTGCATGGTGATCCTAGGCTTGTGTGCAGCTCTCGATTCACAGTTCTTGTGGTGATTTCCCTACTAGAGAAAGTTTGAAACTCTGTAGTGAAGGATGCCACAGAGGATTGTCGATTTTCACGCACCACATGCTTCAGCACACGACTGCCCCTCTCAATAAGTTTGCATGGCTTACCGCTTCGTGACTGAGCTTTTGTTACTCCTAGATGCCTCCACTTCACAATAATAGCACTTACAATTGTCCGGGGGAAGATCTAGCAAACTATACATTTCACAAACTGATTTGTGTCAAACGAGGCATCCTATGATAGTGCCATGCTTAAAGTCACTGCAATCTTCAGTACGACTCATACTACTAGCAATATTTGTCTATGTAGATCATATGGGCACAAAAAGAAGAGAAGCGAGGCAGCACTTCCAAAATAAATGTGAGCTTTAATCACCCAATGCAACGTTTCAGTCTGACAGGACCTTTCTCAAGCAGGTGAGTAAAGCTCACATTTATTTTGGAAGTTTCGCTTTGCTTCTCTTTTTTTGTGCCTACATCAAAGGACCTTGGATCTGATCCTATTTGGGGGCTTGCACCCAAATATCTTCTGTCCAGTGCTGTTATTCTCTGTATATCCGTATATGTAGATCATATGGCTGTGTGCTTGATTGTATGTATCCGTCTGCAGTGGGTGTGGCTGAAATGCCTGAACTCAATATTTAGGAGGGATGTGCACATACTTTTGGCCATATAGTGTATACATAAAATATATGTACTGTGTGTATATATATATATATATATATATATATATATATATATATATATATATATATATTTATATATTTATATATTTATCTCTCTAACCACTCTCTTTCTATTTGTCACAATCTCACCAGCTTCCAGGCTGGGCAGTCAATCAGCCGATCAATCTGCCAGTCTGCTAGAGTACTGAGACCTTGGATAAATCAGCAGTCAGGTCCGGCATCCACTCGTATTAGGCAGCGTCCTATTTAAAGCGGCTCTTCCTGGCGTGATGTGACAGTTATTATTAATTTTACCTGGTTCTACTGCTGCAACTCTGCTAAGTATCTCAGTGTTTGGACTTCTCGGTGTCGTTTCACTCTCCTTATTGTTTTTCCTGTGTGCTGACTGGGACGGGTCCGGATTTCTCTGTGTTGTTTTGTGTCTTCAGACCCAGCAAACCCATTTCACTATGTTTATCTATGTACTTCAATAATATAATTATCTCTGCTTGTCAGTTTAGTTTCTTTGTTTAAAACCTGGGTTCTTCTTGGTTTAGTGTGGAGTGGATATTATACTGCAGGATTTTTTTACGTGCTTTTTGGTTCACCTTTTACTTGTACTCTTGGATTTATTTTGTGCTTTCTGGTAACCCTTTTACTTGACTATGGGATAAATCACACCGACAACTTATTTTGGTAAAAGGCTTTCCAAATATATAAGCCAATAAGCCTTAGGGTAAGGCCACACGGTACAGTCACGGTGCATTTATGTTGCGTTTTTAAACTGCAGCAAGTAATTTTTCAATAGAAGTCACTGGTGAAATTTGTGTTATGGACAGACTGCTGCTATTATGTTACAATGTGTTTTTAGTGCAGTTAACTGCATCTTCATAATGTCCGACCGCATGCAGTTAATGACCACGCTGCCAATGTTGTTGCTGAACTGCTGGCGTTTTTGCTAACAGTTCTGCAATGCATTGTAAGGAACTATATACAGGCAGCACCTAACAAACTTCAACACGGGTGAAAACTATGTCCATCAATTATTTCCTTTAAAAACGCAACAGAACAGTTGACCGCAAGCGGCTTTCAAATGCAACAAAACCGCATCAACGACGCACCGTGTGGCCTTACCCTTATATATTAACACAAAAATATAAGAACTAGTATAGAAAACCCATTTCACTTTTATGCTAGCAAAAGGAATGCAGTAGTCTGTTATTTATATAATACTGCAGTGGTCTGTTTATATATATATATATATATATATATATATATATATATATATATATATATATATATATATATATATATATAAATGCTCTAAAAACACTGAACTAAAATTATATTGATTCAAATTTTTTTTAAAAGTGCCAAATTCTCCTGTAAAGAGCGCTCAATCGTATAAAATCATGTGGCCGAAGAACCCCAGCAGTAGCCATTGCCAATCGCCAGCAAAACACACGACCCATCGGCATAATTCTACGAGCAAACCTAAGCCTGCCCAATAGCGATTTTCAACTCCATCAAGTTATCTTCAGGCAGCCGGCATTCCATGCGCTCCGAATCAATCACAATGCCCAAAAATTTGACGACCGTAGCAGGTCCTTCAGTTTTTTCCGATGCCAATGGACTGCCAAAGTAGTGAGCAATCCTTTCCATCGTGTGTAAAAGCACGACACATACTTTGGTACCCGGAGGACCAATGAACAGGAAGTCATCCAAGTAATGCAGCACAGAAGAAACCTGCGACTCCCGCCAAACAACCCAGGCCAAAAATGTGCTGAATGTCTCGAAATAGTCATATAAAATTGAGCAACCCATTGGAAGACAGCAGTCCACAAAATACTGACCCTGCCAGCAACACCCCAACAAATGAAAGCTGTCCGGATGAACTGGTAGCAAGCGAAACGCAGCCTCAAGAACAGTTTTTTAAAATAGCCCCACTCTACCATACTTACGGACCCACACTACTGCTGCATCAAACGACGTATAAGATACCGTACAAAGCCCTGGATCTATACCTTCATTCAACGATTCACCAACCGGATGCAATAAATGATGAATCATCCTGAATTTATTGGGCTCCTTTTTAGGCATCAAACCTAACGGTGACACATGCAAATCAGCCATAGGGACATCCTCAAATGGCCCAGCCATACGTCCATGAGAATCCTCTTTCATATGCTTCTCTGTGACTATATCTGGCCGAATGAACGCCGATGTCAAATGATGCGACGCCCGAACCAGAGGTCAGGAAAAACAGGGAATAACAAAACCAACCATAAACCCTCTAAGTAATAGTGCGACTGCCCTCCTATTTAGATACGCCTCGAGAAACGGTCACATCCTTTCCAATTTCACTGGCATCTCCCCTCTTCTGCTCAGTCTCTCCAGATTTTCCCTTCCCCCATTTAAAACATATCAAGAGACTATGGGCACCCCCACAACGGAACGTTTGTGTTTATACCGTCAGTCGGAGCCAAACTTAGATTGCCCCTCGTTAAACTGGCAGCAACATCCCTTGCCTGCCGCAGCCGAGCGTTCCGTTGCTGACCAGTACCTGCGGCCGCCCCGCGAAAGGGCTGACCTTATTCACGAGATGAGACCATTAGTCACATCCACAAACTAATGTCCTTATGATCACATCTAATGGAAGGACATATCGCTTTCCTCTGATGAAACTGTTCGTCGTATCTAAGACACGCATTACCACCGTAAACCCTATAGGCCTTACCTATAGCATCCAAATAACTAAAGAGGGCGGAGCAGTTCTCCGGCGCCTTCTCCCCTACCACACTATCAAGAATAGCAAACGCTACCGACGCCTCTCCTCTTCATCTTTCTTACTATTTCACGTTCATGTGCGGTCCATTTTTTTCACGGACACCACACAGACCGAATGAAAATCAATGGGGCTATTCACACATGCAATGTTTTTCACGCAGCGTGTGTCCATTGCGTGAAACTCACTGCATGTCCTATTTAGGTGCATTTTTGTGCACCACGCAGGCCATTGAAGTCAATGGGTGCGTGACAAAAACGGACAGCACACGGATATCATGTGTGTGGTGTCCGTTTTTCATGCATCAGTTGCTAAAGAAATGGAAAAAATAAACATTTAAAAAAAAAAAAAGTAGGTAGATCCAGGAAATGTTTGTTCAGCACCGTGGACCACAGGAGATTCCAGCAAAGAAAATTGCAGCAATGCCAAGAAATCTCGACGTAGAGAAGTTGATTACTATGGTCCAGGAGAGGCCTGAACTGTGGGATTCCAGAGGGGAACTACTGACAGTCTAGAGGAATCGGAAGAAGAGGAGGAAGAACAATCTTCGGCCACTCAGGCCCATACTGGAAGCCAAAGTCCTTCTCATGTGAAGCATTCAATTGAAGAGCCTACCCCTCTTGTGTCTACTTCCAACAAAGGGAATTCTGCTGAGGAGAGTGCTGTAACCCAGCATAGCATATCATCCATGAGGCGACGTCGTGTCAATCCTGGTGTTGCTGCACAGGTAGACATAAGGGTGCTTGAGTACCTGAATCGTAGCGCCCAGGAGGATGTCTCGGATGCATTTGGGAGAAACATTGCCTCATATCTGCGTCGCGTTCCTGTAGAAGGAAGACTACGGTTGCAAGCAAATATTTTTACCCTAATTGAGGTGGCCACACCACCAAATAATCTGCGTCAGTGCTATCTGGCGTTGGAACAATGGCGCAGTTCATCAGAAGGTGGCTCGACATTTGTGGCTCCACCCCCACCTACCATACCCACCAACAGCAAGGCAAAATAGTACATATAGGCAGATGCTGTATGATGTTTCCCCTTCCATGTTCTCTCATGACCAGCATTATGGAGCTTACCAACGCCATCCCGAAATGTTACCTCCTCCCGCCTCTGGGCCTTTATACCCAAGCCAACATCACTTTTTGTATGCCTCACAGCAACATCGTCCAGAGAGTGGTGAGCACACTACTGGGGAGAGTACATCAAGAGCTGGCTCACCACACCAGTTTCATAACCTCTAATTTGTAATTTTATTGATTAGTTTATTTTTTTTCCAGATTTTAGTCATGTCATATTGATAACATTTTATGATGCCAGGAGTTCCGTTCACCTGTACCATCAGTTCTTCCAGTGCAGAAGACATCACAAGTAAGAGAGTGAATCTTCTTCCATGCAGCTCCTCGGACGAAAGGACCGTTATCCCCCAGAGCCCCCCTTTATATTACCTACATTAACTCCTCCCTAAACCAAACTTATCTATCTATCTATTTATCTATCTATCTATCTATCTATCTATCTATCTATCTATCTATCTATCTATCTATCTATCTATCTCTAATAACCATCAATTTACAGTTCAATGTTAATAAATATATTGTTCTGTATTATGTTTGACAATTACATTTAAAACAAACATCATTGATCGTAAACTTAACAGTGTGACCTATTCCAGCTATTTGTTTTTATAAAAGTGCTGTCTTGAAGATTATTACAAAATGTGAATATAATGACAGCTGAGGTGTCAGTTCCGTGATGTCAGTGGCAGTAAACTGGTACAGCTGTGATAATGTCATTGAGAAAACATGAGGCATTCCGGTGTGTTTAACATTTTTCCTTAACAATAATTTTAAATAGTCATGTCTTTAAAAGCGGAGCCATTCCAACCGCAGTGAATATTTACATTAGTTCTTGAAGAATACAGTCACTGTGTACATCCTTTTACAACCCTGTAAATGACATCACACAGTGCTTGTTATGTGAACACATTGGAAAAATCAAGGAAGATTCACTGCATGCCGTTGCCAAGGCTTTATGTATGGATCAGCCACCAGGGTGTCAAGCACTGCTGTGTGCCCATAAACACATGATCACTTTGTTGATATACTATAACAGTGAGAATGGGATATTTGGCAACTGATCCCCCTCCCCCTTTTAACATAATCATTTGAGCCAATCATGAATCATTATAGGGAATGTAGGAAAGCGCCTCATATTTCTTCAGAAGGGACTATTAGATATTCAAGAAAATATATATTTATCAACTTTTTCTCAAGGCAAAAAAGTGATTGTTATGAATATCAATTCATGCAAGTTTGAACATTTACATAGACAACCTATTTTCTAGATTTTTATGTGGATTTCATAAGGTGTACACCACCAATAAAACGGAATGTCACAAAAGGTAAAAGAAAAGGTGACAAATACATGTTGTAGTATATGGAGAAGTCCTGTATATAAAATATTACTTTTATTAGAATTAAAAGAAAATTAAACTTAAAGGGGTTTTCCAGCCGATAAAAATTGATGGCCTATGCTCAGGATAGGTCATCATAGCTGATAGGTGGTGGTCCAACTACCGGGCCCCCCGCCGATCAGCTGTTTTGAAGGGCCCGAAGCGCTCGTACGAACATTTTTTCACCTTCATTTCTTCTTGCTCACAGTGAATGTTCGACTCACATTTAGTGGCGATTCACAGGTATTGCAGCCTTTTCTCTCAAAAGAAATGAAGGGGAAGCAGCTCTGGTACGAGCGCTGAAGCGCCTTCAAAAGAACTGATTGGCGAGTGTCCCAGGAGTCGGACCCCAACTCTTTAGCTATTGATGGCCTATCCTGAGGATTGGCCATCAATTTTTATCGGCTGGAAAACCCCTTTAAGGGCCAGTAGCCAATACAAAAGATAGAATTAAGTTTAAGACCTACCGACCCCTTCTCATATATTATTTTTTAATTACATGTACCTGCATCAAATATAGTATGTGCCGTGTCATCATATTCCTTAAATAAAAAAATGGGACCAACAAAACAGGACAAGTTATTAGGTCTGTAACCTGGGCATGTCAGCACTGCAGACTACAGGTATACTTAGCAATCTTGTCTAGATAGTACGATATGATTTGGACTAGATATATAGTTAAAGTATAGCCTTTGTTTGCAGCTTTGCCATGCGTATATCTGCGTGGCCAGCTGCTATAACAGCTGGCGATCTTACCACCCATATAGTTTAATGGGTGTAATGCCAACTGCTGGTGGTCCCCGCCGCCGGGTTGCTCACCTCCCTCACCGTGTTCCTGGTGCCTCTGCTCGCTGTCGCTCTGCACGTCGGGCATTTGAGCGCTCCCTGGCTGTTAAAGGGCCAGCGTGGGGACACATTCACAATCTACTCCAACCAAACTCAATTGCTCAGTGCCTACTTAAAGCAGCCTAACTGATCATCTGATGCCTGAGCAACTTTGACGCAACTTAGTTAATTCCTGCAAAGGTACCTGTTACCTGCTACCTGATACCAGCCCGTATCCTGCTACCTGCCACCAGCCTGTATTCTGTTACTTAATATGAGCCTGTGGCCTACTACCTGTTGGCAAACTGTATCCTGCTGCGAGCCTGAGGACCCGCTACCTGCTACGAACTGTCACCTCTGATCTGTACCTGCCTGCCACGGTATCATCTCCCAGTGCCTGAATCCATGCTGTACTTCAACCTTGTCTCCTGGTTCACTGGGTTAGCTGCTACTCACACCGGGACCACCTGAGGAGGTAGTGACCTGGTAGTCTCCCCGTAATTAAGTCCAGATCCCCAAACGGGGTTTAAAGGGTGAATACCGGGGAGGCTACTTAGACAACGCCCTTAGAGGTGACCCAAGGTCAAACATGTTGAGTAGCACAGTGAGTCGACAACCCGCTGGTTATTACAATGGGCCACTGCAGATAAAGCGGTCCTGCTGCTATGCGAATGCATTTAATTATTTACTACTATACCCTTACTGTTTTTCAGTACATAGTTACATAATAGTATAGTCAGTAAGATCGAAACCTAGATAAGTGGTGGTCAATCCGACACGTTGTGTGGGTTACAAAAGCAACCCTTGTCTCCAGTAAAAAATACATCACATTCAGCCAGGGGCATGTCATTGGGTGGGCACACATAGATAACAATGACTTTTTTATACAGCTGTATTTGTTGCCAGAATTTTCTACATACATTTTAGCTAAAAACAAATTTGGAATCAGCAAAACAGATCTTATTGGGATTTATTTTTTGGGGGGGAAAAACACATATGGAAGGGAACACAGACCACAAGTATATATCGAGTCCCATAGATTTGATACATATATACGAGACCACTTTTGTAGATGGGAAAAATACCACAGTGCCCTCATAACATGGTGATCATTATCCTCGGAATGGCGGCTGCGTCATATGAATTTGCTTCCACTGGAGGCGACACATCAGGCACATGAAGGTCGCATGTGGCCCTGGGCTGCTAGATGGGCATCCCTAGTCTATATCAACCTATTACCATACAGTATTTTTTTACAGCAACAAAAAGTCAAACCCTATGAGCAACTGAGCCCTGGTATCTGAAGAGCCCCCAATGGCTGTCTGCAACAATAGATGACACTAATACTTAAAATGGCTTGTAATGCTTCAGGGGTCCTCCTGTTACAGATTATATTTTATGCCAAAGAACATAAATTATGCTTCTGCTTATAAAGCAGTTGCCGATAGTCCTCAAGTTAAAGGCTATGTACACCTTTGAAAGCTATTTTTATCTTGAATAAAAAGGTAAATTAGTGTGTTTTGTGCAAGTTTATAATTAGTTTTTATTAAAAATAATTTTAACTTTTTGAGATACAGCTGCTATGTATTCTGTATACAGAGCAGCTGTATCTTATGCTGAATCCCGTACCCGTCAGGTCTGCCGGACTGACGGGTTCAGTGTCAGCGGGAGACTCGCAGGATCAAGCGGTTAACGATCATATCTATGTTCATCACTTAGATGTGATCGATTACAGGTGAATCCTGCGTGTAGGGATCACTTTCCCATCTCTCGCAATCTAGAAATGTTGTCTTTCTATATTCTTAATTTACATTTACAGGGTATTGATAGTGAAACCATCTTCCTGCTAGATGTAGTGAACACTCCTTTGTTACAGATAGTTAGTCAGCTTCTGTATAGAACATCATTAGATAGTTCTCTGTATTGACCTTTGTTATATTTAATGGTACTTCAGTCCATCCATTCTAACTATCTCTAGTTCCATCCCTAATAACTCTGATTGTGGCCTTCAGCTCTGCTATGTCTTTCTTATACACTGCACAAGTGTAAACAATATCAAAACACCAAAACCATGTAGGGACCAGACAAATTAATTTTTTTATTAATATACAATCATAAAAAACAATGTACATTACATAGCCCGTACAGTAAGTAAGTACATAAGGCAATAGATCCTCAAAATTGTAAGGATAGATATTATATATAGTATATGTTGATATATTGTAGTTGTCAAAACAGTTGGTGACTATTCTGTTATGAATGGCTTTCTTGTCAGTTCCTTACAGTTGTTGTTAGCGTCTCCAAGGCCAATATTCCCATTAAACATCTGTGGATGTGATTCACCAAGCTTGGCTAGGTTTATTTTGCTGGAAATTATGTTCAAAAAAGCCCCTGTGAGCCCAAGAAGAGATTGGTGACTCAACCCTCCCCCCAACATAAAAAAAAAAGAAAAAAGGATGACATAGTATATTACAGACATTACGTGGATCTGTAGACTACAGACGTAGTGTCGAAATTGTGCATTTATCCCAAAGTTGTTTCAATAGGAAATATGGATCATCTGTTCATAGCTAAGGACTATCAAAGAAGTTGTCCACCGAAATGTATTTTTACGCCAATCTGATGAATATGGTAGTAATAGATGAGTGCCCTCAAACCCTGCCGGCATTTCAATCTCAGAGCAAGAAAAATAGCTCTCCTCCAGAAGCTTCTTTCACCCCATGCCGCTGTAGACATTTTTAGTTTTTTAATTTTAGTTTTTTTCTCTCCGCCTTCCAAAAGTCATAACTTGTTTTATTTTTCCATCAACAAAGTCATATGAGGGCTTGATTTTTGCGGGACGAGTCGTAGTTTTTAATAGCATAATTTAATGTACCATATAATGTACTGAGAAACTGAAAAAAAAGTATTTGTGGGGTCAAATTGGAAAAAACTGCAACTCATTGTTTTTGGGGTTTCATTTTTACGGCATTCATCGTGCAGAAAAAACAACAGGTTAAAGTTATTCTGCAAATAAATACGATTATGGTGCTAGCACATGTATTTCTTTCTTTCTTTTTAATGATGTACTTCTTTTACACAGAAAAAAAGCATTTGTTAAAAAAATATATATTTTGTTACCCAGAACTTTTTTCATTTTTCATCTTTGGAGCGGTATGAGGGCTTGTTTTTTTTGCTGAGCGAGCTTTAGTTTTTATTGGTTCCATTTCTGACTACATATGGATTTTTGATTAATTTTTTATTCCATTTTTTGGGGAGATAAGGTGACCGAAAAACAGCAATTGTAGTGTTTTTATTTTTTTTACTTTTTTTACAGCAATGAATGTGATAAATAATATTATATTGTAATAATTCAGACTTTTACAGGTGCGTCTATAACAATTAAGTATTTTTTTTTACATTGCTTTAGGGGACAAATTGGAACTTGCATATTTTTTAACATTATTTAACTTTTTTTTTAAAAAAATGTTTAGTCTCCCTAATGGACTTGAATAAGCAATTGTTTGATGACTGGTACAATCACTGCAAAACCTATGTATTGCAGTACATTGTGCAATTTACCACCTCCTATTAAGCCCTACCTATCAAGGCTTGATAGGAACATAAAGATGGCAAACCTGGCGGACTTCATTAGGCACCCAGGCTACGATGGCAACCATCACCCCCCTCGCCCACAATTGCGCTGTGGAGGCACGATGAGGTGACGCGGTCGCTATTTATCATGGCATCTGTCTGGTTAAACAGCTGGTACCGGAGCTATCTATAAACCCGGTGGTTAAAGCTACAGCCGACACCTGCTACCCATTCACAGTTGTGTCCCAGGCACCCGATGACTCCCTGATTGTGGCGAAACATATCTGGGGCACACTATCAGTGATGGTTTATATTTTAATACACTCTGTGTCCCTTGAATAAATATAGATATAGAGCCTAGGAATCCAGATCATCTAGTCTCTATCAATACATGCTGGTTACAGTTTTATATTAAAAACGTACAGTACAAATTGCTATTATCAGTCACACAGTTGGTTTTAATAGCACATTGTTTCTGACCAATTTACGTACAATATATATTTCGCTAGAGTGGCTTTATGCCCTTTTAGGAATTTTTGTATTTGGAAACAGTTCCTTTCCTAGGTAATTGTCACATATATCTAGTTCATTTATTAGAGCATTACTCATGTTTGATCTTTTTTCCTATTCCCTATTTGATCAGTGCCAAAGTACATTTAACATTTTAGCTTAAATTTTAAAATAGTTTTAGTTGTGTCTTATCTGACAGACAGTGGAACTTTATGCTTCTTATTTCAATATCATTGTATGAAATCTCATCTTTGCCAACAGCTGGTGGTTGTTAGGGGATGTAATACAATCTGGTATAAATGTATAGATGATAAAGCTCTGCTTATTGTTTATGTTTCTATTATATCATAAAGGATCATTTTATACCCCCTAGCCTTATGTTGCAGAAGCAAAAAAGTCAGAGTTTAGGGGTTGATTCACTACCTTGAGTAGCAGTATAAGGGTATGTTCACATGCAAACTCAAAAATGTCTGAAAATATGGAGCTGTTTTCAAGGGAAAACAGCTCCTGATTTTCAGAAGTTTTTTAAGCCACTCACATTTTTTCGCTGCGTTTTTCGTGGTGTTATTTACAGCCGTTTTTGGAGCTGTTTTCAATAGTTTCTATGAAAAACGGCTCCAAAAACGTCCCAAGAAGTGACCTGCACTTCTTTTTCACGGCCATTTTTACGCGCCCGTTTTTCAAAATGGTCCCGTAAAAAACCGGCACATCGGAACAGAAATCCGTTTTTCCCATTGAAATCAATGGGCAGATGTTTGGAGGCGTTCTCCGATTTTTTGGGGCGTTTTTTGGCCCTTTTTTTTGGCGTTTACGGCACGAAAATTGGCCGAAAATAGGCCGTGTGAACATACCCTTATCATCAACAAGTATGACTAGCCATACACATTAGATAGCTGTCGGCCCAACAAATCTACAGGTATTCATCCCGATCACCACAATCACATGCACGCTTGGCATGTATTCTGAATGAGGAGAGGTAGCAAGCTGCTGCCAGACACCTCTGGCAGTGGCACATCTCCTCCTCTATTGGCCAGATTCTTCTTTGACAACGATATCTGCCGTCGAGGGAGAGTAGGGAAGCCCCCATACACATATGGACACAATAGTCTGCTCGGGACCCCTCAATTACCAAAGACCAGTTCTCCTTTTTGGCGTACCCAGAAATTCATTTATGAAATGTATGGCTGTTTAAATCTTCAGCTGGTCGCTGGACCAGCTTTAATCTGATATGGGTATATGATGAGACAATACCTTTAATAAATAGAACTTAAGCACTGGTTACAACAGCTTCTCCTTTACATCATTGGCTGCTATTATGTTGGCACTATGGCTATTATTATATATGCAGTATGAATATTTGTATCCATTATTTTGCTGGTATTATACATGCACTAAAGATGGTTTTATGTGGACACTATGGTTTTACTGTTTAAGCAATCTGACTGGTATGATGTGAGTAATGTTGCTGATAGTATAAATGTGAGCTATGACTGGTGTTTAGTGGGCACTATGTTCTTGCTACAGTCTATACAGTATATTAAATTTAATACTATTATGTATGGACTACTGCTGCTATTTCATATTCACAAATGCTAATCCTATTGTATACGCTATATAGTACAGCTTTTATTATTACATAGTATAATCACTGCTAATAATTATTATAAATGTACTACTTATAGGGTTTTTATATGTAGTGCTGCTTGCAATTTATATGTACTATATGTACTATATATTATAAGCATATTATTACCAAAAGCACTATATCTGATACTGTTACAGATGCAATAAAGATAATACTATTATATATGAAATATGACTGGAACTGGTATATACTCAGTATCCGACCATGATGCTAACATATTTTCTTTACATCTAATACTTTCATAAATATATTATGGATGGCATTATTAAATATGCATTATTTACAACTGTTACTACCAGTAATATTGTATGGACATTGTGGCTGCTACTATTGTATAAACTCAGTGGAGTGGTACTACATAGGAATGTCTGCACTTGAATGGGTTGTATGGGAACCATAGCTGGTATGCTGGTATTATTATGTGGCCAATACTATGTTTGGTATATTTGTAGACTGTAGTGGTTATTATTAGAGATGAGTGAACCGATTCTACACAAATCAAATTCGGTCCAAATTTACCAAAATTTTCGGATTCGCCGGAATCTGATTTTTTTGGGGGGTTCGTGGTGCACAAATTGTCAATATAGAGGCCACCACCTGCCACTTTGTAGATTATAGAAAAAGAACAGGGAAAAAAAGGAGATTTTTTAAAATATACCATGACGTAGATTTGTCCCATATGACCGTGTGTGTTTTTATGGAGTGGTTTTGGAAAACTGTAAATCCAGGCAGTGTAATTAGAACAAGGCAAAAGCCTGAAAAAAATTTAATGTAATTTTTATATTAACATTTAGGATCCATTCCTGTATTTTGAAACGTCTTTTTAGGAAACATGCGGTGACTTCATGCAAACAAGCTCCTCCTTCTGCTTTAAAATAAGGTTCTATAGCAGTTTGGAGTTCAATGACTGATATAAATGCACTCAGAATGTGGACTTATACATTCAATCATTATATTAGTCCTGCTCATGAACTGTGTTCCTATAATATCAGTTGATCTGATAGGCCTATAGTTATGTGAGCGTTATGGCCCTTTTACACCAGCCGTTAAGCGTCCGGTGCAGCGAGCACCGATCAACGAGACATCGTTGATCGGCGCTCGTTTGCTCCTGTCACACCGAGTTATGGATGGGGTCGAGCGGTCGTTACACCGATCGCTCGTCCCCATACATTATTATCATGCTAGCAGCGCGTCTCTCTGTTTACACAGGGAAATATGCTGCGGACAACGATAATATTTCATTTTTTTTTAAAACTATACGACCAGCAGATGATCGAGCGTTTGCACTGTGCAATTATCGTCAACGAGAATTCTGTGAACGCTCGTCTGCCCGATAATCGTCCAGTGTAAAACCCCCTTTACTCACTGTTATTTATCAGACAGGCTACAACCTTTCCCTGACTGGTGTCCACTCTAAGAACAATGTTTCCACAGTCTTCCATGTACATATATGTTCTTCCGGTTAATGCTTCCTGTGTTGTAATTAACATGCATTCTGTAAATGTAGGCATCTTTTAAAAAACAAATCACACAACAGATTATTAACTAAGGAAATGAAAAATTGGTTGCAGGAAGACATGAAAAACAATCACCGAATTATTTAGTGCATTTGTTACAGTCTAAAGTATTTTGAACATTTTTTTTTCCTGCCTGGAATGTTTGTGAAGTTCTTTGGCTGTAATTTGGAACTGCTGCAGAAAGTGGGCTCCATTATGTCTGCCTTAGCAATGGACCTTGCCATTTTACTTAGTAAATTGTCAACACATGGCAGGAACAGAACATTTAATTCAAGTAGTTGAGGTCCTTGCTCCTAATGCTATGAATAGGCAGACATTCTGTCTTTTCATCCTTCCTCTTTTATTCTTCTGCTAATCTCTACATAATGTATATGTGTGACTCTAGATATACTGCTAGGCAACTATACAATTACTGTATTATGTAAAAGGGACATTTGACTTATTATAGTAGAATTATTATTTTTGGCACCAATAGATTCTCTAGAATGGTACAGGTAGTGTACGTAATGGGGGATTTATTAAAACTGGAGCAGCTGCCCATAGAGACCAATAAGATTTTAACTTTCATTCTCTAGAGGCCCATTTAATAATGAAAGAAGCTATCTTATTATCTGCTATGGGGAACTGATGCAATTTACCTTTGCACCAGTTTTAATAAATCTCCCCGAATATGTTACATTCAATTCTGTAGTAAAGATTACAATAAAATGTCAGGATAAAATGAGCAATCACAAACAGACATGTGTGCATATACATATATTCTCATTAATTATTATGGAGACACATATGTCTACAAAAGAGCTGAATATGCAAAATGGTATGTTGGTATTAATCAAGACTGTTTCCAAAGGTGTTTGAATGTCCACCCTCGCAAACACATACAGTGAAGGAAATAAGTATTTGATCCCTTGCTGATTTTGTAAGTTTGCCCACTGTCAAAGTCATGAACAGTCTAGAATTTTTAGGCTAGGTTAATTTTACCAGTGAGAGATAGATTATATAAAAAAAAAAAAAGAAAATCCCATTGTCAAAATTATATATATTTATTTGCATTGTGCACAGAGAAATAAGTATTTGATCCCTTTGGCAAACAAGACTTAATACTTGGTGGCAAAACCCTTGTTGGCAAGCACAGCAGTCAGATGTTTTTAGTAGTTGATGATGAGGTTTGCACACATGTTAGATGGAATTTTGGCCCACTCCTCTTTGCAGATCATCTGTAAATCATTAATATTTTGAGGCTGTCGCTTGGCAACTCGGATCTTCAGCTCCCTCCATAAGTTTTCGATGGGATTAAGGTCTGGAGACTGGCTAGGCCACTCCATGACGTTAATGTGCTTCTTTTTGAGCCACTCCTTTGTTGCCTTGGCTGTATGTTTCGGGTCATTGTCGTGCTGGAAGACCCAGCCACGAGCCATTTTTAATGTCCTGGTGGAGGGAAGGAGGTTGTCACTCAGGATTTGACGGTACATGGCTCCATCCATTCTCCCATTGATGCGGTGAAGTAGTCCTGTGCCCTTAGCAGAGAAACACCCCCAAACCTTAATGTTTCCACCTCCATGCTTGACAGTGGGGACAGTGTTCTTTGGGTCATAGGCAGCATTTCTCTTCCTCCAAAAACGGCGAGTTGAGTTAAAGCCAAAGAGCTCAATTTTAGTCTCATCTGACCACAGCACCTTCTCCCAATCACTCTCAGAATCATCCAGATGTTCATTTGCAAACTTCAGACGGGCCTGTACATGTGCCTTCTTGAGCATGGGGACCTTGCGGGCACTGCAGGATTTTAATCCATTACGGCGTAATGTGTTACCAATGGTTTTCTTGGTGACTGTGGTCCCAGCTGCCTTGAGATCATTAACAAGTCCCCCCCCCCCCTCCTGTGTAGTTTTCGGCTGAGCTCTCACCTTCCTCAGGATCAAGGATACCCCACGAGGTGAGATTTTGCATGGAGCCCCAGATCGATGTCGATTGACAGTCATTTTGTATGTCTTCCATTTTCTTACTATTGCACCAACAGTTGTCTCCTTCTCACCCAGCATCTTACTTATGGTTTTGTAGCCCATTCCAGCCTTGTGCAGGTCTATGATCTTGTCCCTGACATCCTTAGAAAGCTCTTTGGTCTTGCCCATGTTGTAGAGGTTAGAGTCAGACTGATTAATTGAGTCTGTGGACAGGAGTCTTTTATACTGGTGACCATGTAAGACAGCTGTCTTTAATGCAGGCACCAAGTTGATTTGGAGCGTGTAACTGGTCTGGAGGAGGCTGAACTCTTAATGGTTGGTAGGGGATCAAATACTTATTTCTCTGTGCACAATGCAAATAAATATATATAATTTTGACAATGTGATTTTCTTTTTTTTTTTTTATATAATCTATCTCTCACTGGTAAAATTAACCTAGCCTAAAAATTCTAGACTGTTCATGACTTTGACAGTGGGCAAACTTACAAAATCAGCAAGGGATCAAATACTTATTTCCTCCACTGTATTTTCTTATTGCTCCAATGCATCTAAATTTAAAAATGTAGCAACTTTGCAAATAGTCTTCAATAAGAATGTCCTACAGCTACACGGTGTTCACAGCTCCTATGCAGATCTATGTGTCTCCATGGTAACAGACTACAAACAAATCATGTATAGTCGGATCCTGCAGTCATACTCCCTTATATCTGTCCCCTACTTTTTACTAATCTTTCAAATGTTCTGGACAGATAGAAGAGAGTATGCCTTTAGGATTTGGCTGGCTACACCGGGTTGGTTGGTTGGTTGACTTTTACCATGGAGATGCATAGGTCTGCATAGGAGCTGCAGATGTAAAATGGTAGGACATTTTTAATGAAGACTATTGCAAACTTGCTTCCTTTTTAATTTCAGATTCATTGGAAAGATTTAAAAAAAAAATACAAAGTGGATGTGGAGTGAACAAACACCTGGCCTTTCTGGGCACTAACTAAATGGCAGGTTTCCTCACCTGTTATAAACCATGAGTAAAATGTTCCTTGGATCAGGCTTTACACACTATCCTTGTGTGGATTCCCAGGCTCTGGCCCTCTCTGCACTAACTGCAGAGCTTTTATGGCTCAATAACGAGCCCATTAGCTTCTACTGAGAAAACTGGACTAGGGGTAATGCCCATATTGGAGTGTGGAAGAGAATGACACCTCCTACTACCAATCTTCTTGCGATTCCATAGATATCCAGTCCCAGAATATATATTTAACAAAAGCCTCAGCAAACTAGGTATGTTTGAGGAAACACAGTTTTCCTGGATTCCTTTAACTCACCCATCTCAACAAATTATTTGAGATATACACCCCCTCCAGTACTTTTCCTAATGCAGGCTTAAATATTACCCCACCTCTTCTCCAAACTTGGAGCCTGGGCACTTGCAGCCACCAAGCAATGCACTTCTTTGTTCCAGAACAAAATAAAAATGTTCTAGCGACAGGAACCACTTAGTCACTCTTGCCATTTGTATCCTTGTTTTGCTTCATCCATACCAGTAGGGGTAATACTTTATTTATTTAAGTGCCCACTTGACTACCAAGCAGTCACACTCAACAATTGCATATGTTTTTTTCAGCAGAAGTTAACTTCCTGCCAAGTACATGACCAGGAGTTCCTTTCCATTCAACACTTATAACAGAACTGTGCCCAAACCTGCATCAAAAGCATCCATCTGGATCAGAGACCTTCCTAAAATCAGGGGTAATGACGAGCACTGGCTTTTGGCATAGAGCAAACTTTAGGCTTTGAAAAGCCTTCTCTGCATCTGGGGTCCACATAACCATTACTGAATTTCCACCTTTTGTCTAGTCAGTCAATAAGGCTGCAATTTAGGCAAAATTTGGCACAAACTTACAGTAGTAGCCAGTGATGCAGAGAAAAGCCCTGACTTGTTTCTTTGTCAGAGGCCCAGGCCAGTTCTGTACTGCCTCAAATTTATTTACCTGTAGCTTGATTAACCATCTGCCAATGATGTACACAGGTTATCTGGCTTCCTCTAACCCTAATATGCATCTCTCAGGGTTTATTCTCCGGCCTACATCACTTATGGAATCCAGTACAGCCTGAACTTTACATAGCTGACTTTTCCAATTCGAGCTATAAATTACCACACCGTCCAGGTAGGCAACTGCATAATCACGATAATATCAGGTCAATCAACCTCTAAAAAGTAGCAGGGGCTCCATGTAACCAATACGGCAAAACTTCATAGTGGAAAAACCCAACTCGGGTTGGAAAGGCAGTCTTTGCTTTTGCCTGATCTGTTAACGGAATTTGCCAGGAACCCTTTCATCCGTCCTGGATATGGGAAAACTCTCAAATTTTGAAACCTCATTCAGATTTATAAAATCTTTAAAAAAAAAAAAACCTCCAAGTACCATTGGGCTTTGGAATTAGAACAATTGGGCTTGCCTACTTGCTTTTGGACTCTTCCATTATACCCAGGTCAAGCATATGTTTAACCTCAGATGAGACCGCCTCCCAACGTGCCTCTGGAATTAGGTATGGCTTAAGATTTACTTCGGTTCTGTGCTCAGTTTCAATATGATGTTTTTAAGTTGTGTATGCTTTGGTAAGTCATAAAACGAACGTTTGTTTTTATGCAGGAATTCGTTGGCTTCTTGCTATTGTGATGCTGCAATGGTCTCACTTACTTTTACCGGAGATATTAGATGCGACAAATTTGAGGCCAACAAGCATTCTCTGTCTTTCCATAAACTTAGAAAATATGTAAAAAGGCTTCCTTCTGCCTGGTGTACATCGTAGTTTACTTCACCAAACCTCAAAGGGGCTTTTGTCCAATAACTTACAATATACACACATATATACACTACCGTTCAAAAGTTTTGGGTCACCCAGACAATTTTGTGTTTTCCATGAAAACTCACACTTATATTTATCAAATGAGTTGCAAAATCACTAGAAAATATAGTCAAGACATTGACAAGGTTAGAAATAATGATTTTTATTTCAAATAATAATTTTTTCCTACAAACTTTGCTTTCGTCAAAGAATGCTCCATTTGCAGCAATTACAGCATTGCAGACCTTTGGCATTCTAGCTGTTAATTTGCTGAGGTAATCAGGAGAAATTTCACCCCATGCTTCCAGAAGCCCCTCCCACAAGTTGGATTGGCTTGATGGGCACTTCTTGCGTACCATACAGTCAAGCTGCTCCCACAACAGCTCTATGGGGTTGAGATCTGGTGACTGCGCTGGCCACTCCATTACAGATAGAACACCAGCTGCCTGCTTCTTCCCTAAATAGTTCTTGCATAATTTGGAGGTGTGCTTTGGGTCATTGTCCTGTTGTAGGATGAAATTGGCTCCAATCAAGCGCTGTCCACAGGGTATGGCATGGTGTTGCAAAATGGAGTGATAGCCTTCCTTATTCAAAATCCCTTTTACCTTGTACAAATCTCCCACTTTACCAGTACCAAAGCAACCCCAGACCATCACATTACCTCCACCATGCTTGACAGATGGCATCAGGCACTCTTCCAGCATCTTTTTTAGTTGTTCTGCGTCTCACAAATGTTCTTCTGTGTGATCCAAACACCTCAAACTTCGATTCGTCTGTTCATAACACTTTTTTCCACTCTTCCTCTGTCCAATGTCTGTGTGCTTTTGCCCATATTAATCTTTTTCTTTTATTAGCCAGTCTCAGATATGGCTTTTTCTTTGCCACTCTGCCCTGAAGGCCAGCATCCCGGAGTCGCCTCTTCACTGTAGACATTGACACTGGCGTTTTGCGGGTACTATTTAATGAAGCTGCCAGTTGAGGACCTGTGAGGCGTCTATTTCTCAAACTAGAGACTCTAATGTACTTGTCTTGTTGTTCAGTTGTGCAGCGGGGCCTCCCACTTCTCTTTCTACTCTGGTTAGAGCCTGTGTGTGCTGTCCTCTGAAGGGAGTAGTACACACCGTTGTAGGAAATCTTCAGTTTCTTGGCAATTTCTCGCATGGAATAGCCTTCATTTCTAAGAACAAGAATAGACTGTCGAGTTTCACATGAAAGCTCTCTTTTTCTAGCCATTTTGAGAGTTTAATCGAACCCACAAATGTAATGCTCCATATTCTCAACTAGCTTAAAGGAAGGTCAGTTTTATAGCTCCTCTAAACAGCAAAACTGTTTACAGCAGTGCTAACATAATTGCACAAGGGTTTTCAAGTGTTTTCTAATCATCCATTAGCTTTCTAACACAGTTAGCAAACACAATGTACCATTAGAACACTGGAGTGATGGTTGCTGGAAATGGGCCTCTATACACCTATGTAGATATTGCATTAAAAACCAGACGTTTGCAGCTAGAATAGTCATTTAGCACTGTAACAATGTATAGAGTGTATTTCTGATTAATTTAATGTTATCTTCATTGAAAAAAGACTGTGCTTTTTTTGCAAAAATAAGAAAATTTCTAAGTGACCCTACACTTTTGAATGGTAGTGTATATCCACATATACATATACAAGAAAAATTGGCGAAATGGTCATTGATGCACGTGAGGAGCAAAGGCTAGCCCGTCTGGTCCAATCCCACAGCAGAGCTTCTGTAGGACAAACTGCTGAAAAAGTTAATGCTGGCTCGGATAGAAAGCATCATAGCTTGCTGCATTTTGGGCTGTGCAGTTATAGAGAAGTCAGAGTGCCCATGCTGACTGCTGTCTCTATTGTAAGCGCTAACAATGGATATGTGAGCATCAAAATTGAACCATAGAGAAATGGAACAAGGTTGCCTAGTCTGAGGAATTATGTATTCCTTTACATCAAATTGATGGCTAGGTACGTGTGCCTTGCTTAACTGGGGAAGAGATGGCACAAGGATGCACTATGGGAAGAAGGCAAGCGTGCAGGGTCAATGTTCTGTTGAGAAACTTTGAGTCCTAGTATTAATGAGGTGTTGCGGAGTCCTTGCCTCGATGGGTCAGATTTGTTTTGGCAGCAAAATGGGGGCACAATATTAGGCAGGTGGTTTTAATGTTATGGCAAATTGGTGTATCCTATTTTTTATATTTTGTTTATAAAGTTCATAATCTAGAAATCATTTATTTTGGCCTCATGCACACAAACGTATTTTTGTCCTCCCGTAAATACTGGCGTAAATACGGGTCCTTGGTCACACGTATTCGACCCGTATTGCACCAGTATTTACGGATCCGTGCCCATAAATATGTGTCCTGTGTCAACTGTATTCCACCCGTATTTACGGGCACATTTTCGCTGCAAAATTACACTGCAGTAATCGGCAGCCCCTTCTCTCTATCAGTGCAGGATAGAGAGAAGGGGCAGCCCTGTCCGTAATAAAAGTAAAAGAAATTCATACTTACCCGGCCGTTGTCTTGGTGACGCTTCCCTCTCTTGACATCCAGTCCGACCTCCCTGGATTACGGGCGTTTTTACGTTCGTGTGCATGGGGCCTTTCTCATTGTTGTATATCTCAACTGACCAAAAATACAAAAAATCCTTGTGCTACAAACAGTACCTCCAGTTATAAACAACTTTGTCTAAATCATCACAGTATGGCAAGTTAATGATCTTTAGCTATTATCATATTTACCTTAAATGTGTCCTTTGAAAGTTATACTGATACAATGTCTGTATGATCCACAGTATTATGTTTGTAGTTGGAATCCGTCTGTGAGCCTGTTATTATAAAGTAGTGGGTAAAAAACTTTTTATATTTCACTTTCTAGATATTCTTGTCCTAAGCATCTTCTCCCGACATATGACATACAGTTATGTCATAGCCGGGTAGGGGAAGAATGGAGCGGGCTCACGTGCTCCATACAAAGCGGATGTCAGCTGTATGTTAAATATTGACAGCGACATTTAAAACGTTAGAAAGAGGGGGGCGACACCCTCTAAAAGCTTATCGACGTCCCCGCATAGCGATCGCAGGGTGTCGATGGTTGTTATGGCAGTCTGGGGGCCTAATGAAGGTAGTAGTATTGCAGTATATAGTGCAAGCAATCCAACAATAAAAACCTTGCATGTACCTCCATTAAAAACTACAGCTTGTCCCGAAAAAAGTATGCCCTCATGCTGCTCAATCGATGGAGAAATAAAAAAGTTATGGCTCTCAGAATTTGGCGACACAAAATCAATTTTATTTTTTACAACACCTAAATTGCATTGACCCACAGAATAAAGTAAACATGTAGTTTTAATTGCAAGGTGAACGAGAGAACCGCTGTTTTGTTTTATTTTTCATTTTCTACAACCACAAATAATTTTTTTCCTATTTCCTAATATATTATATGTTACAATAAATGGTGCCATGAAAAACTACAACTCGTCCTGCAAAAATGAAGCCCTCATAGGACTATATTGACGGAAATATAAAAAAAAGTTATTGCTTTTGGAAGGTGGGGGAGGAAAAAATTGAAATGAAAATCTGAAAAATGGCTGCGGCTGGAAGGGGTTAATATATGATATTTGTTTAGATTATTTTAAGACAAAATTAAATGTTTTAAGGGTTCTGCATCCAATGCAACAATGTACTGCAGTTGTGATATCCCTAAAGCTAGGTAATGTCACTGTACCTAAATTTGTAGCTTGATATAAGGTTGGCAGTTTGATATCACTTCAAACATTTTAAATATATTTGTGAAGGGCCATGATGGACAGTTATGCGGTATATAGAGTATGTGCGGTAACACAACCATTTTATTAAGGTTATTCTAGCTGCAAGGGAACTTACTCCATAACCTCAAAAGAGTTTTCCCATAATCAGAATCTATAACCTATCTACAGGATAGGTGATAAACATATGATCGTTGGGGGTATGACCACTAGGACTCTCACGATCCTCAGAATGGGCGTCCCCGAGTGCACTATGTGCTGGTTATAGCCAGGCGCTATCTCTGGCAGCCGCATAAAATTTGAATGAAGCCCTTGAGGACCTAATTATCAGGATCGTGGGGGTACAAGCGGTTATGGATGTAGCCAAGTTTAACTTGACACTGATAACTTGCTGCAGCGTGATATCACACAACAAAAGCCATTGGAAAGCTATTAAAAAGCCAAGTTAAAGTTGCTTTGCATACACTGTGTATTTAATGTGTTAAAAGTCAAGATAAAAACGGCTACATCTGTAGACCCCTACCAATCAGACTGATCAGAAGACCATATATTTGCTTCCTCTATACCTTTTAATGAGTTGCCAAAAAGGATTCTATTTTATACAGGGAGGTGCTGGATGATACTTTTTTATTTTATTTACCTATTTGGATTACTCTTGTAAGCCCACAAACTTATTTCAGTGCTCTCCATTGTCTGAAGGACTACAACACCAACAAGGGAAGTGCGGTGTGCCTTTTTAATTTTTACATTATAATGGACTAATATGGCCTCATATAGTTTCCCCTATGCTTTAGGGACACCTCTGTAAAGCTAAGTATTTTTTTTTTAATGTAGATAAAACCCTTACATAGTTATATTTACCATTACAATTATATCTCCAGTATACCACAGCTATTTACTCATAAGAGCCAATATATTTGACTATCCAGCTGGCCACTTACTGTATACATCTTTTACATGTAGTCTGTCCTTTCCTGCTCACAGAGCAAATTTTAAAATGATAATCTGTAGTGTTAAAATGATTAGACTTAAAAGCCAAAGATCAAATGGTTAATTTAAGTAATCTCCTGTAAGGATTTGTTGTAAATATTATTCTTGTGATTAAGGAACATGAGGTCAGCTACACTGAACCAACCACATCCTGCCATTAAAATTATTCTAATTGTAGAAAGTCTCAGGCAAAGTTTTTGGTTTCAAGACAAAAGTAAAAAGTACCAAGACACTGAAAAATCTCAATTCACTAATAGATTTTATGAGATATTTTATATTTATGTGACACATAGATACTTAATACAGTGAAAATGATGTACCTGAGGTATCCGATTGTGTTTAACCCCCCTCCCTGCCAACAGTTATAGATGTAACTGTAAGGGTATGTTCAGACGTGGCGGAATTCTGCAGACACTGTCCGCATCAATGCCGCACATAATCCGCGTTGCAGATTCCGTTGCGGATTTGGCTAAAATGTTAAGTAAAATGCTGCGGATTAGTCGTTGCGGATTCAGGTGAAGAGTACATCCTGCTCTGTTTAAAACATTCCATGTCAGTCTGGCTATAGACCTTGACACACATAGGTCCAGCCAGAATGATGAAATATCCTGTTCATGAAAGCAATCCGCAACGCAACACACATAACATCTGCGGATTTCATTGCGTAATTTTGAAACTCCATTGAAGTCAATGGAGAAATTCCGCAACAAGTACACATCAAGTCCGCAACAGACAGTGTATGCTGCGGACAGAAAATTCTGCACCGCAGCCTATGGTCCGCAGCGGAGTTGTCTGCAACGTCTGCACGAAGATAACTAAAAAGGTGTGGAAATCAATGGACAAACTGTCTGCTACGGATTTCCACTGCAGACTGTCCGCAGTGGAATTCAACAGCAATTCCGCGACATCTGAAACATCTGAACGTGCCCTAAAGGTAGAGGGCACAGCATCTGCTATAGGGTCCAGAAGTTGTGGGGGGCGGGGGGGCACAATTACACTCTGAGAGAAGTATCAAAGAAGATGCTCGGCTGTTTCCACATCTCCAATAGACTTGTATGGAGCAGGCAACGCACATATTCCGATATCTCTATACAACTCCTCCCAGTCGGATCCCCTCTAATCTCACTTTTATCACTTATCCCATGGACAGGTAAAAAATGTTTAAGGCGGTGAACCCCTTTAATGATCTCTGTGGATGATATGGCAAGGAGGAGGTAAAACAGGGGAAAGAAAGATGCAGAGGAATGGAGGAAAAGACACAGGAGAGACCATGATAATTATAACCATTTCTTGAACCCACTAGCTACTAATGGTGATCATAGTGATGTGGGCCCCAAGTCAAATTTTACTATTGGGACCCATGGCTAGTTACTACTGTAAGCCCCCTTGCGACAATACAGTTTGCTCTGGCAAGTGGGTGTTTTGAGCTGCAGCACCTCAGTACAGAGGTAAAATAATGTAAAATAATGCTTAAGGCAAAGTGTTTCTGTGGAACATTTTTTCACAAACACTGCTTTCTACAGTGGAAGCTGAATGTTCACAATTGTAGTTCCCTCATCTCATTCTCTGCTACAATCTGTGTGGTAGTGAACCCTATTAATAATATGAGAACCCTATTAATACTGTGAGGAAGAGACAAGAGAGATACATAGATGGTTAAAAAAATTGTTAAACAAAAGTGTAATAACTACACAATTACTTTGAAGCAAGTCATACAACAGAATCATCCATGGGAATACATTCAGGCACATAATTTCCTTAGTGGAGTAAAACGTGTTCTTTGATTTTAAAAATGTTTTTAAAAATATAAAATTGTAAAACAGTTGAAAAGGATATGATTATTAACACCGAATAAGTGTTTAATTTATTTATTACATGTTTTCTAAAAATGTATCGATAAAGTGGTTAAAGAGGTTCTCTGTTTTGTAAGTCCCCAGTTGTTAGAAGGAACCCTTGACAATAAGAGCCCCAGAAAACTGATGTAGGTTGTTGGCGAAACCTAGCAGAAAGTGTTTCATTTCCCTACAGCACCACCACAGGGAAAATTAATTATTACACAGTTCTCATTTAAACCAATAGGCTGCATGTGTAATGTAGGACAGTACACTCCGTTCAAGAGATAAGGCTCTTGAGCATGGGACCTCTCTCTTTTAACTCAGAATTCACTAATAGAAGGTTTTAATTAAAAAAAAAAAATAACCCCTTTAAACTGTAATATGCAAGTATTAAAAAAAAAAGTCTCCAAAATAATTGTATTATGGTATTTTCTTTTTTGAATAATAAAATGTAGAGCTGCAGGAAAATAACTTGCACTAGCTATGAACCAGTAGAATACAGGCTGCTGTTTGGATGATCCTATAGTCTGTTGATGCACTGCAATTCACTAATAAGCATAGTGCCTCTAAAGGTGGAGTTTGCTATAATGACATCAGTAATGACAAATGTGTTGGAAAAAGGCAAAGCCACAAATACTTCACCGGATGCCATTAAAACAAGTAAAGCTTATTTTGAATCCAATGCCTTCCAGCGTGTAAAACAAGTATACACTATTTTAAATGACAAGGTTTCTTTTTGATTGTTTTATAGTTTGTACTGCCTATTTCAATTCTGTTTTCTTAATAGAGCAGAAAAACCAAGTTCTCTGCACTATATCAGATTACGTACATTTATAACTGTTGATTGTGCTGTTAATTATCTTTGTACGTTCTGGCTTAAAAAACAGAACTTACCTAAATGTGGGTCTAGAAAATAGCTTTGATGGGAAAATATTCATAGTAAAAAATCAAGTGGCAATCTATTATGAAAAGATAATGTAACAACATAGCACCAAAGCATCAGGAGGGGTGTTCTGAATGAGACATCTATCTCCTGTGGCATTCTGCCTTTTGAACTTCTCCAGCAGTTTCATGGGATACCTCATTTGTAGAGGCAATGTCTTTCAGTCGCCCCTCATCCTAGCTCTGGGACTTGATCCTTACCTGACCCCTATTACGGTTGAGGTGGCATCCAGAGGTTCAAACCATCATCCTCTTCTGGTCTGTCGCCAAGGTTGTCTATGATTCCATGCATGCTGGCACGATAACATCATTGTATTGTGTTGACTTGTGTGAAAATAGGGCTTTTGGATCTCCCAATCTGGTTGTGATTTTAAAAATCAGAAAGAACAGCCTCGGCAGGGGAATTTAAATAGGGATTTACTCCGTCTGAAGGTTGTAGGTTACAGTGCATGCCATATTTGTGCAATAATTAGCTGTTTGTTGTTTTTTGACAGCTCATGCCCCATTTAAAAAAGTGTGTGGGGCCCGACAGATTTACTATATTTTATACCAGAAACGGGAGTAACGTATTGCATAAGTCTACTATAGCTTGTAGCTGGCATAGATTTCACTTTGTGCCGTACAGTCAGCCCAAGATGCAACACATTTTTTTAAAAGGTGTGCACATCTTAATAAATGTGTTACTTCTTACTTTAATCTAGTTTAAGACTGGTATATAAAATTCTGTAAATCTGGACCTATGTATTTCAAATGTAACAGAAAATTCTGATGGAGAATGTTTCATCATCAGTGATCTGAAGCGCAAATGTAATTGGGTTATGCAACCAGATGACGATCCAAGAGCAAGACAACTCAATGGGGCCTTAAACCAGACCTTAAGAAAACAGTTAATGCTCAATCAAAGCTGTATTGAAATTATGCAGAAAAGAGTGGGCCAAAATCACTCAGTGGCAATGTGGTGAAAGGGCTTATTTTTGGTGTTTGGAAACAACCAGGTAATAAAGGGGTATTCACACCATAGGTTGCTATTCACAGGGGCTCTCACCTATTGTTAATTGGTGTGGTAATCCCCATTCGTCACATCCTGGGCACCACAGTCACCATGTAGTTTAATGGAGAGGTGGTCATGCAAGTCTTTGGGAGCTACAGAAAGAGCCAAGCAAGCAGCACTTCATTGTACTGTATGGAGACTGCGGAAACCGGGACATACATCTCTCAAGCATTTATCAAGCCAGGACCCTCACCTATCAAGCATTTATCCTCTGGAAAAATAATAAATACTTAAACCTAGAAATGATTGATAAAAGAAAAAAAGGAAATACATTTTCTCACACTGGTTATCAGTCTGCAGAATTTTCTGAATTTTTCAGATACAGTTTTGTATAAAGCCTGCAGAGAACACAGGTGTCCATTTCCTGCTGCTCACTTCAATTTTTGAATTGTGACAATCTGAAGGGGCGGAGCATAGGCAAGGGGTGGGGCTTAACTATCATTCTGTTCTACTGTGCAAGGGGCAGAGGAGAGTGGTTCCTGCTCCAGTTTATTTACAGCCAGAAACACAATAGTGAGGTATAGAAGGAGGGGGTAATGGCTGATCTCCTGGGACACATAGAGAATAATTCTTTATATATTTTTCGGTATTATGAGAAATAGGAGACAAAACTGGAACAAGGAAAGAAGGAGAGTAAGGCTATGTTCACACTGAGTTTTTTGCAGGCGGAAATTCTGCCTCAAAATTCCCTTTGGAAGTTTGAGGCAGATTTTCCTCTCCCTGCACGCCGATTTTCACTGCGTTTTTCGCCCGCAGCCATTGAGCACCACGGGCATAAAATGCAGCGAAATACACTTTCTCTGCCTCCCATTGATGTCAATGGGAGGTCAGAGGCGTAAACGCCCGAAGATAGGGCATGTCCCTTCTTTCTCCCGCGAGGCGGTTTTACCGCTCGCGGGAAAAAGACGCCTCCGCCTCCCAATGAAATCAATGGGAGGCATTTTCGGGCCATTTTTAACGAGTTTTGGGGTGCGGTTTCCGCGTCAAAAAAAACTCGTCAAAAAAACTCAGTGTGAACATAGCCTAAGGGAGTATTTGCTGGCATATTTTTTTGTGAATTTTATATGTTTATTGTTCCTTTAAGATGTGAATCGAAATTTTGGAGGCAATGACTTTTTCGCACAGGGTCAGTTGCTGGATATTGTTTTCCCTTTGATAAATAAAATGATCATTAAGATTATTTTGTGTTTCCTCATGTTGCCTTTGTTTTATATTAAATTTTGTTTGAAGATCTGAAAAATTAAGCTTGACAAATATGCAAACAGAACACATCAGGGGGCAAATATTATTTTGGCACTGTACATAGTAATACATATAAATAAAAGTAAAAGAAAAACAACTGGGAAAACTAGAAGCCAAAGTAAGGTAGCTGCTCATATAATTAGTCAGTGGCTGCAACTGACTCCTTAGCTACTTCCGATGTGATGCAGCCTGAGACATCTGATTCTAGTTAGGTATTCTGTAATATGCGCTTAAATCGTCATTCCTTTCATTTCCCTCTTTCATTTCCTAAGACAAGGATACTGTATATCTTTACATTAGACACTTATTTCATGTTTGTCCTTTCACAACCCTGACAGCACCATGTATTGACCTAAATACATCCTCATAAATGACACTAGTGACAATTTCAGAATTCAAAACAATGCATTAAAAGTCAATTTATCTATTATGACATGAGTGTTTATTTTTTACTGTTTAGTGAGTCATGATTTATTTTTTATTTTTTTCAGAGAATGCCTACAGTATGAATAGAATTATGGTCTGTAGCTTTGCTGTAAGCATACAGCAATATATAGAAGTGGGAGAAAAAGGATATATCAATATAATTTCTGAAATCTAAATGTTGCACCAAAAATTGTGGATCGCCTAAAGTACAGTACACCCAGACTTTTTGATTAACCTTGGTTTCACTGCTGTGTATTGGTTTAAAAGACATAGCTTCCAAATATAACATGGTGTCGCCAGTGTGGTTTAATGATTCAGGTTCTAGATTTCTGTTGCTATGTCCCCCAGTCAATTCCTGTGTATTTACTTGTCATCTATTAGTTTTTTTAAAATATATATTTTTTATTTAAATTGTACAAATTGACAATACAACAAAAGACAATGTTTTTCCGAAAACATTAGGCACGCATGCCGTCAACATAACACGAAAAGATATTTGCTCAAATACAGTTAAATGCAAATATTGCTCCCGTCATCCAACCCATTAATGTCACACACGGTTTACCCCCTCATCCCTTCCCATATCCATCAGATGAACCCTATCAACGGACCCCTAAGCAACTCAAAATTGATCCAATAGGTACCACTTAGTTACAGTAAATGGAGTCATGATCTGAACAATTTCCTCTACCGGGAATTAATGAGCAATAAAGCATCTCCATTTTTTAAAGAGCTTAGAGTTTTCTTTGTACGTTCTGCCTCCAACCTTTCAATATGAAATAAGGTTTTTAAATGTTCTACTAGTGTATGGACAGTAGGCATACTGTTGTCTCAACCAGCTCTGTAGCAAGGAACGTTTTGCGATCAGTGCTATTGCGTGAAAAAATGTAGACAAAGACAGTTTGTCAGATGTATCTGAAGTAGAGGAAGTCTCCCCATAATGAAAGAGATAAGCTACAGGTAGCTTGGAAATCTCCCTGCCCCATACATTTTGAGTCATCAACACCACCTCCCCCCACAAACTCTGTACCTGTCCACATTCCCATAGACCACGGAAAAGGTCAGTTCCACTTTCTTTACATTTAGGACAATGTGTAATTTGATTAGGTCTAGCAGGAGCTAAAGGCATATTGAAGGCATAAATTGCTCTTTGTATAATCCTGAACTGGGTATCTCTCCATGATTCATTTATAACAACCTTACACAATAAAACATCCCTATAAAATGTTGGAGTTTAACATAGGGTACCCTAGCTGTTTGGCAGTAGTTTTATGCACCCACCCCATCCATACCTGGGCACCAGTAATTTGGGGATCCCAGTGTCTGATATCCAGTGGTTTAAAGAACATTCAGACATTTGTGCCAATTGGATTTTTGTTCCAGTCCTTGGTGTCCAGCGGTCCCTAGACTAGCCTCATACAGCCATGTCAAAAATAAAAAAGTTATAGCACTTTAAATGTGACGATGGAAAAACGAAAAAAAAAAATGCTTGGTCATTAAGTCCCAGAATGCATGCAGGGGGGAGGAGTTAAACAACTGTTACTTGACTTTTAACTTGGATTATTTTTTTACATTTTTTAAGATACATCTTCTATGTATCCTGTACACATGGTATATGTGTAAGCTGTATAGTTCTGTCAAAGCTGCGTCCGTCAGTTCTGCTGAACTGATGGCTTGTCTGAAAGCTGGTCCTGCGTGTGTGAATACTTGACTGAAATCGCTATTGGATCTCTTACATCTACAATGCATTCGGAAAGTTGACAGACCCTTTCAATTTTTTCACGTTTTGTTATGTTGAGGTCTTGTGCTAAAATAAAATCAAGTTTTTCCCCATCATTCTGCACTCAATACCCCATAATGACAAAGTGAAAACAGAAAGTTAGTAATCTTTGCTAATTTATTGAAAAGGAAAAGCTAAAATATTGCATTGAGATAAGTATTCAGACCCTTTACTCAGTACTTAGTTGAAGCACATTTGGCAGTGATAACAACCTCCAGTCTTAGGTGTGATGCCACAAGGTTTGCACAACTGGATTTGGGGATATTCTGCCATTCTTCTCTGCAGATCCGCTCAAGCTCTGTCAGGTTGGATGGGGACCGTAGGTGGATAGTAATTTTCAGGTCTCTCCAGAGATGTTAGATTGGGTTCAAGTCAGGACTTTGGCTGGGCTACTCAAGGACATTTACAGAGTTTCCCCAAAGCCACTCGTTTGTTGTCTTGGCTATGTGCTTAGTTGGAAGCTCAACCTTCTGCTCAGTCTGAGGTCCAGAGCACAATGGATCAGGTTTTCAGTAAGAATATCTCTGTACTTTGCTCCAGTCATCTTTTGTTCAACCCTGAGCAGTCTCCCTGTTCAGCCCCTGAAAAACACCCCCAGAGAATGATGCTGCCACCACCATGCTTTACTGTAGGGATGGTAGTAGGCAAGTTATGAGCAGTGCCTGGTTTCCTCCAAACACGACGCTTAGAATTGAGACCAAAAAGTTAAATTTTCATCAGACCACAGAATCTTGTTTCTCACAGTCTGAGAGTCCTCTAGGTGTTTTTTTGCAAACTCCAGGCGGCTTTCATGTGTCTTTTACTGAGGAGAGGCTTCTTTCTGGCCACTGTGCCATATTGTTGGAGTGCTGCAGTGATGGTTGACCTTCTGAAAGTTTCTTCCATCTGTACACGGGATCTTTGGAACTAAGCCAGATGGGTTCTTGGTCACCTCTCTTACCAAGGCCCCTATTCCCCCCAGTTACTTAGTTTGGTGAGGTGGCCAGCTGTAGGAAGAGTTCTGGTTGTTCCAAACTTTTTCCATTTAAGAATTATGGAGACCACTATGCTCTTGGGAACTTTCAGTGCAGCATAAATATTTTTGTACCCTGCTCCAGATCTGTGCCTCCACACAGTCCTGTCTCTGAGCTCTACAGACAGTTATTTTCTCCTCATGGCTTGGTATTTGCTCTGATATGCATTGTCAGCTGTGAGACCTTATATAGACAGGTATATATCCACAGGGGAGAAAAGAAAACCTGGACCGCACACCCATTTGCTATACTTGATCTATTACGGCTCAGCAAAATAAAATGTTTGAACATGAAAGATTACCACATTATACCACAAAAAAATGAACAGATGGAAAAAGCTCACCTTTCCTTGTAGTCTCAGGGGCCAACTGAGAACAATTAGGTAGGAACACTTTTGTATGCAGTTTCCTGCAAATAAAAACACCTGGGCCAAATGGGGGTGGAGTGCTGGTACCAGAAGAAAATTACAGACTATGTATATATACAAAGTGGAGAAAAGAAAACCTGGACCGCACATCCACTTGCTATAGTTTTTTTTTTGTCCCCTTTGGATACTTATATAGACAGGGGTGTGTCTTTCCAAATCATGTCCAATCAAATTAATTTACCACAGGTAGACTGCAATCAAGGTGTAGATACATTTCAAAGATGATTAACAGAATGTGAGGCCTCCAGAGCTAAATTTCAAGTGTCATAGCAAAGGGTCTGAATACTTATGTCCATGCAAAGTTTTAGTTTTTCATTTTTGATAAATTTTCACTTTGACATTTTGGGGGTAGCGAGTGCAGAATGATGGGGGAAAACATGAATTTTATTTTTATTTTAGCACAATGTGAAAAAAGTGAAAGGTCTGAAGACTTTTCCGAATGCACTGTATTGAATCAAAGATTGCTAATACCAATAACTGCTCGTGTTAATGGACCTTTAGACTCTAATTCGATAAATGGCTTCTTATTTTGGAAATCTTCTAAACTTTGCTAATTAAAATGGTAAAATCCTGTTATGCTTGAAAACACGCATTAGAAACTGTAATCGAAATAGCAGCGTAAAGCATTGGCATTGTATCATAAAGTTCAGTAATGACTTAGGCCTCATGCACACGACCGTGTTCGGTCCGTGATATACGGTCCGCATGTCGGCCGCATGTCCCGGACCGAACACAGTGCAGGGAGTCGGGCTCCTAGCATCACACTTATCTATGACGATAGGGGTCACTGCCTGTCCGCGGAACTACTGTCCCGTACTGTAATCATGTTTTAGTGTGTGACAGTAGTTACGTGGATAGGCAGTGACACCTAGCGTCATAGATAAGTATGATGCTAGGAGCCCGGCTCCCTGTACTTTGTACGGTCCGGGACAAGCGGCCGACATGCGGACCGTATATCACGGACCGAACACGGTCGTGTGCATCAGGCCTTAGTGGCACACACACCACAATCTCTAAAGTACAGAAGTCTACATAAAAATTATAGATATGCAAAATAGTTCAACCATGCAATTACATAATTGCTCAATACAAATTGTTCCTATTTTGAGATCAGATCTGAAAAAAACACTCTGGAGTATTGCACAAGTTAACCTCTTTGATGTTAAATTCAGTGTGGTTTGGTTTACCACTAAAGTTTGAAAATTGTGGTCAAATTCATTAAAATGGGAAATGAATATTTATTTAACCAAGACCCATTGACAATATTTCTGGCACCACAATAATTTTAGCGTTTCTATCTCAGAAACTCTCAATTAACATATTGTTTACTCTATAATCATCAGTTAGCACGCACGAGTGAAGCAAATGAAAACAAAACACTGTATTTGGAGATAGTTGGTTTAGAAGGTGTTTCATTTGGTTTTCTCTAACCGAGCACACTTTTTTTTACAGTGTCTTCTAGGTTGCAAAATGGAACCTGAATTATAGAAGTAACAAAAACAGTAATTTAACCATATTCAGCATAAATATCTCTCCACCGCTAATGAAGGGGCTAGAACTTACTATGGTGAAATTGTATCTATATCTTGACTCTGATAACTTGCTGCAGCGTGAAATCACACAGCAAATACCATTGAAAAGTCATTGATAAAGTCATTGAAAAGGTAAAGATAAAGGACCTTGCCACTGTGTATTTAATGCGTTAAAAGTCAAGATAAAGACGACTACATCTGTACATATCTGGGTGGGGTATAGATATCTAATTTAGGATGTTTAGAAATAAAGAACAAATGTAATATTGTATATATCATGCAGTAATGCATATGTTGGTTACTTTAGACATATTTTAAGTCTAAAGTCTCAAAAAATAAACTTTTTAATCTAGATCTGCTACTGATAAGGTATATCTAAACATGAGTCCAAAAGGTGGTCTATAGTGGAAAAAAGTTAGCGGTAGTGTAAGAGGCCTGATTCTGTGATATCCAGAGAAAGAGTTAAACCAAAACCTTTTACCTATGGAACACCCTTTTCCAACTACTTTGGGTTGGGTCTTGGTACTCTGCTGGAGTTAAATGGAGAGGTAACTGTGGTTGCATGTGGCCCTCGCTATTAAAGAATAGAGAACGGTCCGGCACACGATGCAGTTAAAATTTAATTTCTGCTTTATTGATGACATCAATAAAACAGAAATTGCATTTTCACTGCATCGTGTGCTAGACCCATCTCTATTCTTATGGATACCTACCTATCTCCGACGTAGATCTTTGGTCCGTTAGCACCGATCAACACAGGACGTGGCTGCCAGACTTCTTTGTGGTGAGCGGACCTAAACATTTTTTTTTTCCTTCTTCATGTTAGCCTCTCTATTAAAGTCTTTGGGTGGTACGGAAAGAGTCGAATGCTGTTTGCTCGTTTTTTTCTGCAACTTCCATAGAATTCAATGAAAAGGGCCACATGCAACCACATCTGAACACTATGGAGACTGCGGCGGTCGGTAATCAAAGTCCAGAGGTCGTCAGACTCCGTTCTCCTGATAGGCGAGAGACCCACAGGTGGGATGCTTAAGATGAGAGTACCACTTTAAGTACATGTGTCAGAATTCAAACCAAGAAATTTCTGTGAAATGTTGGACAGCTCCACTGCTGATTCTGTTGTCTAGTTTCTCTTAAATCTTGCGTCTTTAGATTCCTTGCCTTGAGCCTTATTAGTGCCTTTTGGTTTCTATATAAGCCTGGGCCTTTCACTTCCTACTAGCCAGACTATTGAACGTCCTGCCTGTAGTCTAGTTTACTGCTGCCTCTCTGCAAACTGTTGCTGCTCATCTGTGCACCGAACTTGGATTGTTTTCCTGACCACGTCTCTGCCTCATGCTACAACCTGTTGCTGCTCATCTGTGTACCAAACTTGGGTCATTTTCTAAACACGTCTCTGCCTCGTGCTACAACCTGTAGCTGCTTATTTGTGTATCGAATTTACCATATTTTTCTAACTATAAGACGCGCCTTATTTTTTGCGGGACGAGCTGTAGTTTTATTGGCACCATTTTTGATACATACGATTTTTTTGATCACTTTTTTTTTTATTTCATTTTTTAAGCGCTAAGGTCCAAAAAACTATTTTGATGTTTTACATTTTTAAACTCACCATGCAAGTTAAATAATGGCATATTGTAATAGATCGGACTTTCACGGACGCAGCGATACCAAGTTATTTTATTTTTTACATTGTGCTTGGGAAAAAATGGGAAAAGGAGGTTTTTTTTTTACTTTTAATAATTTTTTTTACACTCCTGAAAACGTATCTAATTATTTGGTGTTTTTTTGCACATTTTATTAGTTCCCCTAGGGCACTTGAACCAGTGGCCACTTGGTTGCATGTGGAGTTACTGAAACAGCGTAACTAGCTGAGCTACGTTGTTTCCCTAACTCCGATAGTAGTGAATGGCAGTTACGAAAGCAGCATAGCATGCGAGCTACGCTGTTTCCGTAACTACTGTTCAGTTCTATGGGAGTTACGGAAACAGCGTAGCTCAGCGAGTTATGCTTTTTCAGTAATGCCACATGTAATCAAGGGGCCGGAAGAGCACAGAAAGCTGGAACAGGGTTTAGGGGGCCCCTTTCTAAAGATAGGTGTGGGTCCCATAGGTGGGACCTGCATCTATCTGACATTTATGACATATCCTGTGGCTATGTCATAAATGTCCTTCATAGAAAAACCCCTATAAATGCCGCAATCACTATTGACCGCAGCATTTAACTAGTTAAAGGGGTTTGCCATAAAACACATGTAGCCCCTATCCACAGGATAGGGGCTACATGTGAGATTGTAGGGGATCCGACCGCTGGGACCCCCAGCAAAAAAAAGAACAGGAGACCAAACGTCACCCAAAGCTCTACGTGAGAAGCCGGAACTTATGTTCCGCAGCTCCATAGAGATCAATGGAGAGCATGCGCAGAAGAATCCCATTGATCTCTTTGAAGCTGCCGGACACAGAACGCGGAAGTTAAAGCTTCTCATGCAGCGCTCTTGGTTACTTTCTGTCCCCGTTCTCCTTTTCGATCACACATGTATCCCCTATCCTGTGGATAGGGGATGCATGTGTTTTATGGCACAACCCCTTTAAACGGCCAGGAACAGCGAAATTGCTGTTCCTGGCCGTTAGAGCAGCGTGTCCGTTGTGAAACACAGCTGACACCTGCAGTGTATGGAGCAGGCTCCATGATGTGCCAGCACGTCATGGGTCGGGAAGGGGGTTAAGTAATGAAGCGGTCAGGGGGCCCGGCGATGCCGGGTCCCTTGACTGCGGACTATAAGACGCAGGGACTTTTTATCGCGATATATAGTCTTGCTAAAAACGGAGTCTTATAGTCCGAAAAATACGGTAAATTGTTGCCCTGACCACGTCTCTGCCTCTTGCTACAAACTGTTGCCGCTTATCTGTGTATCAAACCTAAACTGTTTCTCAATTACTTTTGCTATAAGTCCCCTCCTGAATGATCTTTTTAGCCACTGGACTTCAAATATGCTGCAGACCTTGATAGTATGGAGGCTCTAATATAATGTAACTAATTCTCTGCATTATGTTGATAGAGCTGAGGCAGAAACACATAGTGGTACAAGTGGTTCCCAGTAGCAATGGCATTAATCGAATTAGATGGATTGAACAGTCAAGTGCAGTGCCAAAGAACTTAGTCAAAACGCAGTACAAGAGGGCACAAACTAATAGGTTAGCAATCTATATGAGCTGTAGAGTGTAACAAACTAATAGCATAGTCAAAGATTAAGAAAATAATGAACAGGTAATAGCTGGATAATAGCAGGGTAGAAGGGGTTAAACCACTATAACTGAAAACAGCAGCAGGTCAGATTAGGATTTAAATAGGTCACAATAATAACCCTAGATATAACAACCTCTTTAAGGCTCTGTTCACATCAGTGTTCATAGCATCCATCGGGTGCTTCATCAATTGTGATGGTGAGAATAGTGAAACACATAACGCTATTCTTGTTCTCAGTTGTACGCCGGATCAATCACAGCGCCATGGCTTACTTTATGAACGGAAGTCATGACATTAGTTTGAACATAGCGTAAAGGGGTAATCCAATCAAAATTATTTTCTTGTATGCCATAGATAATTCTGTAAATTGCTGAATGAAGGGTTCAATAGGGGGCTTAAACCCCTTTGGCACTGCTAATTGAATTCTGAACAATTCTAAAACAATGTTCTAAGAACGTTGCGTCAGAAATCTCTGAGCAGTGCTAAAGGTTTTTTTTTTTTCATTTTAAACTTTCATTCCAGAAATTAGCAGTGATCAAAGATCACAGACATCACCGATGCCCTGTTTTCACATATATCAGAAGATCATTTTGACTGGATTTTTCAATTAAAGGGGTTGTCCCAACATAAAATGTTATCCCCTAACCACAGAATAGGTGATAACATGCTGAACGGTGGGGGTCCAACTGCTGGGACTCCCACCGCTCACTTGAATGGGGGTCCCGTTCCTCTGAATGAATAGAGCGGCAGGTCGGGCATGCGCACTGCCGCCCCATTCACTGTCTATGGGCCTGCTGGAGATAGCCGAGTACAGCACTCGGCTATCTCCGGCAGTGCCATAGAGAATAAATAGAGCAGCAGGGTGCATGTTCGACCAGCCGATCCATTCATTTGGAGGAACGAGTCTCCCAGCGTTCAGATTTTTGGGTAATTTGTACTATTTGATTTACACAACATGTCTATCAATTTGAAGGGGTAAAATATTTTTTACTGTGACACAAACAATAATTAAGACAAAAAACATCAAACTTTAATGTGCATAAGTATTCACCCCCTAAAAGCCAATACATTGTGGAGTCACTTTCTGTTGCAATTACAGATGCCAGTCAATTGGCATATGTCTCTATTAGCTTAGCACATTTAGAAACTGGGATTTTTGCCCATTCTTCCAGACTAAACTGCTCCAACTCCTTCAAGTTGGTGTACAGCCGTCTTCAAGTAATGCCACAGATTCTTAATTGGATTGAGGTCTGGGCTTTGACTAGGCCATTCCAAGACATCTAAGGCTCTATTTACACGACGGGGTCTGAGTGTCGGCCAATCAAAACAGCTGTTTTGGTCAGTTTTTCTTGGCTGTTTGCATCCAATTTGCATCCGTTCCATTTCCATTCCAGGCCGTTGTTTTCATTCTTAACGGCCGATTTTGATCTGTTTTGCATCAGTTTTTTTCCCTATCCATTTTAAAAACAGATGAATTTAATTTGTCAATTTTTAATAATAAAAATTTAATAATGTCACACAGCCCTCCTGTAGGTAGTGCCCCACAGCACCCCTGTAGGTAGAGCCACACAGCCTTCCTGTAGGTAGTGCCACACAGCCCCCCTGTAGGTAGTCCCAAAATAGGACATGTTTCAATTTTGATGGCCCTGTTCACTGGGCCTTCTATTGTTCCTACTGCGGCCGTGTGGCGGCTGCTCAAAAAACGGTTGTCACGCGGCCGAGAAGTCCTGTCGTGTGAATAGGGCTTAAATGTTTCTCCTTAATCACACCAGTGTAGCTTTAAAATAATATTTAGAGTCATTGTATTGCTGGAGGGTGACTTCCATCTCCGCTGTGGTTCTTTGAAGCTCCTTAGTGTTATAGTTGATGTCCTTCATTTAATCTCTGGTTAATTCCCTCCTTGCCCAGTCTGTGAGTTTTGGTGGGCGGCCTTCTCTTTTCTCTTGATATATTTTAATTCCAGTTTATAATGCAACAAAACAGGAAAAACAGCAATGGGTGGGTGAATCTTTTCTCAAGGTACTGAATTACATGGACAGCCATTCCTAAATCATCTATTTGCTGGATGCTGGACCCATGATGATCAGCTGATCACTGCATCGGCTCACTTATGAAATTGGATGTCTCTGATGAGACGACTCCTTTAACATATTATGTCGATTCAGCAATTAGTAAGTGAATCTATCTCATGACTGTTAGAGTACACAATGTAAGTAGAGTTAATAACCCATATTCTAGTTTCTTCAGGTTTTATATGCACATATACGGATGAAAGAGCTTCTGAGTTTCACTGAAGGATTTACCAATTCACAATACAGAGCGATTTCAGCAATTGCTGACAGCACATTAATCATCCTTGATAACGTTACAAGACCTATGATTTATGATGGCTTTTGATCTTTTCCTGTATGCTACTTACATAAAAAGCATGTTAAATGATTTGAAGATATTGCATGTCAATCAGTGGAGCTATTTTGGGGACAGAGGTGGAGAAGATGACTATTTGTGCTTCACATGATGTTATAGTTTCTATTAAGCCTTTATGCAACCCCAGCTCTTACATGCTATTGTGCCCATTATTTTACAGCCCATTTTCAGACTTGTGATCCATGTTAGTTTAATAATGCCAGTGACAGGAGAAAGTACAGTAAAAACAGATATATAAGGCGCTGGAGTATAAAACTACAGGTGTCTGTTTTACATTTTCCATAATTCTATTTATAGGTTGATGTTTGCCATTTGTACTGAAAATACAAGCTTACATAATAATGTATCTCATTCAGCTGGAGAACACGTTTTCAACTAAATATACAGGTACTATTAAGAGTGTACTGAATTACAAAAGGAGAAACAAAGGACCGCACATCCACAATATTAATGAATAAACATGAACATGAGGTTCTTTGTTAACATATTGATCAAATTATATAAGCCCACTTGCCACTTCATGGCGACCTACTTTAAGGCTGGGTTCACACGACCTATTTTCAGACGTAAATGAGGCGTTTTATGCCTCGTTTTACGTCTGAAAATAGGGCTACAATACGTCGGCAAACATCTGCCCATTCATTTGAATGGGTTTGCCGACGTACTGTGCAGACGACCTGTCATTTACGCGTCCTCGTTTGACGGCTGTCAAACGACAACGCGTAAATTGACTGCCTCGGCAAAGAAGTGCAGGACACTTCTTTGCAACGTAATTTGAGCCGTTCTTGATTGAACTCAATGAAGAGCAGCTCAAGATTTACGAGCGTCACAGATGCCTCGCATAATGCGAGGAGGAGCTTTTACGGCTGAAACGAGGCAGCTGTTTTCTCCTGAAAACAGTCTGTCATTTCAGCCGTAAAAGCCTCTCACCGTGTGCACATACCCTAATAAGTGTGTCCCTACTCTATTGGTTGCAGCACCACATGGTGGCGCCCACTACCACAATACCGCACCCGTAGAGGGAGCAACCGAGAGGCCGAGAAGCACCCCTGCTGCCAGGCCAAACCAACCTTGGCTCTGGGCCATGTCCACAAGTGCAGCACCACAGAAACAGACATTACCAGAGTAAGGTTAAGAGTGTACCTATTTTTAAAATCGCTCCAAAAAGATTATTTTATTAGAAATGTGCAAACATCCTCATTTGCTATTTTGGGTCTCATTTTTTTTAATTTTAGTTTTGGTTCTAATCTTTTGTTTTTAAAATTGGAAGGCATTTAAAAGACATGGGGAAGATTTATATATTTTAAATATTAAACAGCATAACCTCAGTCCAGGCGGTCAGTAGATGCGCCAAATTTAACACAGTGGTACATGATGTAAGATAAATTTGGCACATCTTGCTAGACATTTTAGGCACATTTATCTTCCTTATATCAACTTTTGGTTGGCTTTTTGAGATAAATAGGTCTAAAACTTGCGACATTATGCACCAGAAATGCGCCACATTTTGGTGCATTTTACGACAATGTCTAAGCACCATCACATTAGTAAATCTGCCCCATGGTCTCTTAAGCCTTTTTTATACCTATTTCACTTTATTTCAACTCAATTAAGGAAGCAAAGGGCAGAATTTATTAGTAGACATATACAGGAGATGGCAATGTATTTGGTGTTCACATATAAAATAAATGACATCAGTCCTCAAGGTACAATATTGGAGAAAATGTTTTTTGTCTCAGTCCTGCAATTGGTTTAAGATCCATTTTAAAGGAAACACATAAAAAATATAAATGAATGCTCCAATGACAGCCGCAATACCCCAATGACAGCTACAATGCCCCAATGACAGCTACAATGCCCTGAATTATAAAATTAGATATGATCGATAACAGGTGGGTCCTGCGTTTAATTTTCTAAGAAAAAACAAGTTGTTTAAAATCACATAATATGTTGTCTTATTTTGAAAGAGGTTTACATAGCAAAGGTTTACATAGCCTTTAAATTAACTATAAACACGAGATAGCTGTGAGCTGAGCAATTGTTCATCTTACAGCCATCTTCACCATCTTCTCCTCTGGAATAGTCCAAATCAAAATGCAATTTTGCTGGGAGATAAGCAGCTGTCAGACACCTAAAGCCTATACCATTCCTGTATCTTCATAAGGGAAATGTCAGGGAAAAGTTAGGATGTCCAAAAAAGCAGGCCAACAAAAATATCTCTAACCAGTTTAAGACTGTATACAACTGGATCTTTAACTTTGGAGATTGAAATGAGAGGTCAACCCCTAAGTGAGGAGAAGTCTTGTTTAGTTGTTGCTTTTCACTTTCTTTTCCATCCATAACGTTGTAAGGTAGCCAATCACATGATCAAATATATTCATAGCATCAGAGCAGCTTGAAGGATTTAGGAATTCTGGTCCCATTGGTAAATATAAACCTGTCACTAATGCAACTCAGTATTTAAGAAAAGGACAGGTATAGGATGATGATAGTAGGTGTAGAATGGAGGTTAGCGAAGAGCTATTGGATAGGACAGGGTCTCCAAACACAGCATAACAGTGAAGTAAGATGTATGTAAAATATAATGTGTATATATTATAGAATAAGAAATTCCTCTGTTTATACACTGCCCTCAGTTCAGAGGTGTAGCTATACGGAGCACAGAGGTACTGTAGTAGTCACACCCGGACCCTGGTGCCTGAGTGGGCCCAAAGGCACTACTGCCACATAAGAAGACACCAGTATTATAAATGGCACATGTTAGGTGGGGCCCCTTGTACAGAATTTGCAGTAGGGCCCAGCTTTTTGTTACGCTTTTGACTTTGTTTATATATTTAATGAAAATTATTTATTGTAATAAAAGTATGTCAAAGGAGTAAAGTGGTCATAATTTTTTTTCAAGTTGCAGAAGTCCTTCGATGATGAATGATATATTGTAGCAACTTACACCCACAGCCTATTCCTTTATATTTCTATAAAATTCATATTCATACATATAGAGAAGCTTTTAACTTGTTAGTTATTGAGTGTTGTTTTTGTGCAGAACTTCAGACATAGCAATGTCTAATGTCTAAATCTTAAAGATTGACATGTTTATTCTCTATATAAAGTTGCCTGCTTCCACAGAATAAAGGAACATCTGCATTAAATGTAAAAGCTGAATCAAGGATTTGTCTTCTTGCAGGACATAAACAATGGAGTTTCAGGTTCTCGTGAGGAAATATTCTGCATTGTCCTTCTTTTGAATGTAAGCTTCCAGGTGCTCATCGTCAGCAGGTGTGGGGTGTTTTGACTTCAGAACAGCTAATTAATCTTCAGATAAAATGCGATATGCTTATTTTCTGCAAGAAATAATACAAATAGGATTACGACTATCTACGAGAGCATCACATATTAGATCTATTAAACCTCAGTGCAAATACAAAGAGACAATGGGACACATTAATAAAAAGCTTTGTTTTGTCGCCAGTTTAATGTCATCGAAAATGTCTCAAATTTATAAATAATGCACACAAGCCTACTATGTATCCATGCAACCTTCGAGTTCCACTGAGCCATTATACAACGCCTATAGACTCCAATGAGGATTTACTGCACCACCAAATGCCTCCTTTTACAGAAGTTTTTTCCTGTTGGATTACATATGAATTCAACAACAAAAAAACTGTGGCATGCTTTATCAGATGCTGTGTTATAGTGGCATTTTTTCAAAGGAGAGAATATCCCCATAAGGGCGGATTTACACAAGCGTTTGTGTTTTGCGTGCGCAAAAAACACAGCTTTTGCGCGCGCAAAAGGCACTTCACAGCTCCATGTGTTATCACCATAGGATGCGTGACACTCTGTTTGTATGTTTGTAAACAGAAAAGCATGTGGTGCTTTTCTGTTTTCAATCATACTTTTTACTGCTGTTGCGCGAATCACGCACGTCCCACGGAAGTGCTTCAATGTGGTGCGCGTGATTTTCATGCACCCATTTACTTCAATGGGTGCGTGATGCGCGAGAAACGCAGAAATATAGGACATGTCGTGAGTTTTACGCAGCGGATACCCGGTGCGTAAAAATCACGGACTGTCTGCACGGCCCCATAGACTAATATAGGTCAGTGCGAGGCGCGTGAAAATCACGCGCTTTGCACGGACATATATCACGTTCGTGTAAATCCGACCTAATACTGTACCATATGGAGGAATCATAGACAGACATTTAGACGGAAAAATGGAGCAAATCAATATAAGCTGTTTGACCTTTATAAAAATGTCATGCACTAAACAAATGCACTTTCAATAGAAATCTTCTGTCCTCGGTTTTAATACATGTTCCAATTTGTTTTAATTTATTTTAAAAAGGTCAGAAGTAAAAAGCAGTAGCGCTATCTAGTCATCCAAAATGTCATAAGCAACAAACGGTGGAAAAAATACATAGCACAAACATGTTAGATTGTAAACTTTAGTCATTTTTAAGAATGCTCATCATTACTACAATTAGACAAAAAAGTCTCACAGGACACATGAATGTCAGGGTGGGAAGCAGAAATCACAACCACCCACTACATTTATTGAAGATAAAGACTCCAAATCATATATATAAACAAGAGAAAGACAAGTCCATAGATATCAAAAAGATTTGAAAATCTTTATTATAAGTCAAAACATGAGAATCTAAAACAAGTCTTTATAACTTGATCAAAGTATAATACACTTTATCAGAAATATATATAAACAGTAAATAGTATACAAAAAAAATCACATCTATGTTATATCCCAAGCCAGGGAGATATTCAAAATGAAAAGTATATGTCAGGTGATGTAGAAGATAGAGTAAGAACTTACACCCAATAAGCATGATCAATGTAGTGGGTATATAAAGAGCCTGACAGAACCTCCATGGTATGCTTACCCATATTTCCGTAGTGTAGTGGTGTGACCCAGAAGATAAGGTAGCGCCCCGACGAGCGTTTCGCGAAAAAGCTGACATATACTTTTCATTTTGAATATCTCCCTGGTTTGGGACATAACATAGATTTTTTTGTATACTATTTACTGTTTATATATATTTCTGATAAAGTGTATTATACTTTGATCCAGTTATAAAAACTTGTTTTAGATTCTCATGTTTTGACTTATAATAAAGATTGTCTACTTTTTCAAATCTTTTTGATATCTATGGACTTCTCTTTCTCTTGTTTATATAATCATCATTACTACAGTAGGGTCATCAAAAGCTAAGGTACCATAAAGGCAGCCCACACAATTGATAGTGGGTCCTTTGGTCCTGGCAGGCAAAACCATAATGAGGGACCCATTTTGATCTGTGCTGTGGGGCTCCATTTCTTCTATATATACTATTGACAATTATCACACGATAATATTGCATTAGGGCCTGTTAACATCAATGTTGGCCTTCCGTTTGGCTTTCCGTTCATCGGTTCCATCAGAGGAACAGATGAACGGAAAGACAAACGGAAAGTATAGTTTCCATTTGCATTGCCATTGATTTCAATGGTATTTTTTTGTTTCAGTTTGCCACCGTTTCACTAGGTTTGCAATTTTTTTTCACTGAAACAATAGCATGGTGTGCTGCGCTATTGTTTCTGTAAAAAAAAATACGGAAACCTAGCGGAACGGAGGCAAACTATTACAGGTCACTCAATGTGGATAATTGGCCATTCTCTTATTTTTTGGAAAACACAAAAATTAGAAAGGGGTGTTTAGGGAAAATGTATAAAAAACGTAGGACTATCACCTTAAACAGTGACTTACTTGAGGATAAAATATTAAAATGGTCTAGGGATTTAGGCACTATCTTTAAAACACAATGGGATGAAATCTGGACTACTCTAGCTAGTTCTAGGATAAGCTCTTCATATAATTTGGTACAATATAAAATATTGCACAGGATATATTATACGCCTAACTTTCTGTATAAAATTGGTAAACGTGACTCCTCAATCTGTCCTAAATGTGGAGAACAAGATGGAGGTCTAGTTCACCTGTTGTGGCGCTGTCCAAAACTGTTCAGTTTTTAGCAAATAAGTTACAGAACATATTGATTCAATTTACGAACTTCCTGTGCAATTGTCCGTTAAGAATTGTGTGTTAGGCCTGTGGGAATCTTCCCCGGGTACATGGCAGACCACTATGTTTATCAACTCTTTATTATATATAGCAAAATACTGCATTGCCAAAAATTGGTTGGCCAAAAATTCTCCAAAAGTGGCAATATGGAAGACATTAGTTCATGAGATGATCTCTTTTGAAACATGTGGCTTCAGGAAGAATCTTGGTAGGGAAATAACTTATCTCTATGAGTGTTGGGAAAACTAAAATGTTAACCTTCTCCTATTCTTTTTTTTCTCCTTTTTCTTCTCTCTCTATTTTCCATCTCGTCACCGTCTTTTGGGGGGTGGGTTTGGGGGTTAAAGGATATATAACTAGAATTCTATATCTTATTGTTTCCTCTACAGATAATGTCTGAAAATCAGTTTGGTATTAGCGATTTTGTACATATATTACATATTATGTATCTTTTCTATTCTTCTGCGCTTATAGCAGACATTGTTTGAAACATATTGTATAATGTGGTTTTGCATCTATGAAAATTGAAAGAGAATAAAAAATAAAAAACTGAAACAAAAAAATACCATTGAAATCAATTGTAATGCAAACGTAAACTATACTTTCCATTTATCTTTATGTACATCGGTTCCTCTGACGGAACATATGAACGGAAAGCCAAACGGAAGCCCAACGCTGATGTGTACAACTGTATTTCACAGGTTTATTTACTTATTTACTGAGTTTGGTTCTAGATATATGTAATGAGCTTTGTTCTGGTGCAGTATTTAAGCATTGAGCTTAGTTTTGCTGTTGTATTTATGTACTTGGCTTGGTTCTGATGCTTTATTCATATGCTGAGCTTTGTTCTGGTGATGTCTATATGTACTGAGCTTTGTTCTGATGCTGTATATATGTGCTGAGCTTGGTTCTGGTGTTGTATAAATGTACTGAGCTTGGATCTGGTACTGTATTTATGTACTGAGCTTGGTTCTGATGCTGTATATATGTGCTAAGCTTGGATCTGGTGCTGTATATATGTACTGAGCTTTGTTCTGATGCTGTATTTATGTACTGAAGTTAGGTCTGGTGTTGTATTTATGAACTGAGCTTGGTTCAAATTTGCAGGGCAGATGGAATTGCTTTCAATTCATTGTAAATTTAATGGGAAACTGTCAGGTAATTTTAACCCCTTGAACCGCCACCATGCGGTAATACATGACCTGACAATATTTCCAAACATTCCCCTGTATGTTTTTTCAAATGCAGCAAAATCTATAAAATCAATTTTAAAATGACGCACGCTATATGCTAATTACTCATTAAAAGGTCATGGGGCGGTATCGCTATCCTGAAGAGTCACATAGTCCTTCCTCCAAACCCAACTTTCCATATTTGATTGACATCCCCCTGACTATTTTACACCACTACCAGTCTCCTCCAACTTTATTAGATGCGCCATTGACTTGTACTACATGGGCATGCACGGTGCAGCGAGGTGTATTCTGCCGGGCCGCACCGCGCATGCCAGTGCAAGTCAACGGTGTATCCGCAAGAGTTGGTGGAGGCTGCTAGTGGGGTTGATCCCCTCATAATTTTGGTCTGTATGCCTCCTTAAACTATATCCTTTGTTATCTGGTTCTCAGCAGTTTTGGATGGTTTCCTATCCATTTTTACTTTATGATATATACGTACCAGTTCTTATATGCACTATTTGCACTTTATTATATGAGGTTGTGGGATGCGACCTATGTGGGGATCCTTTTTCATGGGTAATGTTTCTGCTAATACACTTGTTTTTAACTATTTTGTCTCTTAATAAAATATTATCTATATTTCGCTAGAAATGGTTCATGTGTGATTTCTTATGTGTTCATATTTGTATGTCACAGAGTGCATTAAGTTTGCTACATGCATGTATTAGCCCAATTGTCTCAGTAGGTGTTATAGTGATATAGAATAGCCAGAGGGATGTCAATCAAAATCTGGGGGGTGCCATTTCAATTTTCACCTCGCGCAGTAGAAAAGCTAGAATCAGCCCTGCATGTGCCCATTATACTATGAATAGTAGATGCAAAAAGGAAGGAGTTGTATAGTACATGTGTCTGAATTGATCATAGTAATATTTTACCTTAACAGCACACAACTTAGCTAAAGGGATTTTTTAAGATCCTGTCGTGGAGGCCACAGAATCAAGTTAAAGAAAATTCTAATATACCCTCTTGAGTAACTCCTGTGGTCCTGATGCAGGGGTTCTCCAAGATGACGGGGTATATGGAGTAATATTACCTTGTGCTCTCCAGCTGCGCCCTTCTGCCGTGCATTCACCACTTCGGGGTCTCCTCTGTGTTGTCTCAAAATAGCCACAGCGCTTCACAGACTAAATCTAAGACACTCCCTTTGTTCTCGGATTGGCCAGAAGTTCTCACATGAGCAGTTCTAGCCAATCCGAGAACAGTGGGAGTAGTCTCAGAAGCGCTGCAGCCATGTTGGGAAGACACAGAGGGGACTCCAAAGTGGCAGATCCATGGCAAAGGGGCACAACCGGAGGGCACCAGGTAATATTACTCCATATACCCGTCATATTTAAAATGTTGTCGCGGGACTGGAGGGTCGCTTAAAGTTATATAGCATAGGGCAGGTTACTTTACTCCAGAGACTTCTTTTTAACCATCTTTATCTTTTACCATGCAGATTTTTTTAATTGTACAGTAGACAGTTATAACTTTTGTTATTCTATATGACCTATCCCTGAACCGTCGACTTGATAAGAACAGATGTAAAATGACATCTAGAGATGTGGTCAAAAACTGTGGCATACCAGCTGAATGAGGTGTTAACTCATTCCATCATTTAAGTCATTAGTGGTCAAGCAGCGGTTACATGCTGGTATAGTAATGTACGCAGTATTCTATAAAACGCGTGCATCTACTCTCAATGACCAAACATATTTTGTTTTCAGACATTTATATAGCTGCTGTCGCCAGGTAGGAGGTCATGCTTGGTCAGTGATATGTTTATTGCATTGCGAAGGGCATGTTTGCTCAGTTATCTAACTCTAATAAAGTGCAGATGTAAGTGCTCAGGATATTGCTCTTTTTAAAATGATAGGTAAAAAGATAACTTGATTATATTTGAGTCAGTACTTCTACTGTATAATTAATATATTATATATATATATATATATATTATTATATTATATGATTTTAAACAAGTTTCAGAGAGAAAGGGAGAGAAATGTGAACTCACCCTAGTTATGCACATATTTATATATACTATATGGACAAAACTATTGGGACACACCACTTAATCAGCATAGTGATTTTTAATCTGGTCTTGCAAGGTTTCGGCTCAACAGCCTTTCTTAAGCACTTGAGAAAGGCTGTTGAGCCGAAATGTCACACGATCAGATTATAAATCACTATGTTTCTTTTTGTACACCAAGACGTAAGTACTGCTGGATGTTTATTTTGGGGTCATCTGGATGGAGCACCTACCAGACTTGCACTACGCATACTATTTGACTAGCTTTGGATGCTGTACTCCTATTTACTTTGCACACTACTTAATCATTGAATTCAGGTGTTTCATTCAGCCCCATTGCCACAGGTGAATAAAATCCAGCACCTAACCATGCAGTCTGCTTTTATAAGCATTTGTGAAAGAATGGGTCATTCTAAAGAGCTTACTGAATTCGAGCGTGATACTGTATGTAACGACCGCAGACCTCTGTCTTCCTGCCGACATCTCTCTCCCAGGAGATGTCAGAACATGCGGCCATACTGCTCTGCAGTGTCTGCTAAGTTGCGCACGCTCATCCCGACCTTAAAGGGCCTGCGCACGCACATGTTAAAAGTCCTCTAGCCAATTCCCAGATCATTCTTGACTATAAAAAGGGCTCTGCCCTTCCACTCCTTGCCTGAGCTTTGTTGCATTCCCATGTTAGTCTAAGCAAATGGTCACTTAGTTGTTATCCTGCTCCCAGTGTTCCCGTATCGTATCCTGTAACTGTGTTTATTCCTGAGCTGTAAGCTAGTATTGGAGTCATCCAGTGTCATCTGCCAGGTCCAGTGTCATCTGCCATGTCCAGTGGCACCTGCCACGCAAAGGATCATCTGTGCCAAGTGTCTGCTACACCACGTGTCTGCTAGTCTGAATATCTGCCTGATCATCTTCCCAGGTACTCTAACCCCAGGGACTGTTATTTACTGTTGTTTGGCCAGCTGCTACTCCACTTCGGCAGAGCGGCCTAGTGGGTCCACATACCCCACAGGTGTGACACTGTAATAGGATGCCACCGTTGTAACAAGTCAATTTGTAACATTTCTTCTCTTCTAGATATTCCATGATCAACTGTGAGTGGTACTATTGCAAAGTTGAAACATGTAGGAACCACACCAACTCAGCCACAAAATGGAAAACCACATATAATTATAGAGCGGAGTCGCCCATTGGTTAGGCGCATACTGCATAAAAGTTCCCAATGCTCTGTTGACTCAATAACTGCAGAGTTCCTTCTCTGGAATTAATATATGCACAGAAACTGTGCCCCGGGAGCTTCATGGCCTGGGTTTCCATGACAGAGCAGCTGCACGCAAGTCTTACATCACCAACTACAATGCCAAGCGTCGGATGGAGTGGTGGAAAGCACGCCGCCACTGGACTTTGGAGCTGTGGAAAGATGTTCTGCAGAGTGACGAATCACACTTCTTTATCGGGGAGTCTGATGGATGAGTCTGGGTTTGGTGAATGTCTGGAGAACAATACCTGCCATACTGCATTGCTCCAACTGTAAAGTTTGGTGGAGGAGAGATAATGATATGGGATTGTTTTTCAGGGGCTGGCCTAGGCCTAAGCAGTAGTAATAAAGTTTCAAAAAAAAACACAAGGACATAGAAAAAAATATTTTATTGAAATAAAAAATACCACACAATCCTTGTTAACCATTTTAATGAGGATAAAAAAAGCCCCATCATCAAAGTAGTCCTCAAATCCAAAGTAGTCCAACAAACAAACCTGTAAAAAAACACAAACACACAAAAAAATATAGTAACACATAAACAATTATTATACTTACCTTTCCTGGTTCCAGCGCTGGAGCCGCAATGCCAGCGAGCTGGGCCCTATAGCTAAGCCTATCATATGTGAAAAAGTCTGCTGAGCCACTGTATCTAATCCTAGCCACAGCTATAGAGTCATAGTGCTATAGATATGCTGTCTCCCCTGATGGTTTTAAAACCTTAGTGACGCCCCTGGCTGCTAGTGCTGCATCATCGGTTCACTTAGGAGACCCAGTGATGCAGCTGAAAGCTCTGGGCTTGTCAGTCATTAATGAAGTTGGGGGGGCTAAGAAGGACTTTTGCACCGGGGCCAATGAGCTTTTTGCTACTCCCCTGTCATACCAACACATTTTGAACAATTGTATTCTTCCAACTTTGTGGGAACGGTTTAGGGAAGGACTTTTTCTGGTCCAGCATGACTGTGCCCCAGTGCACAAAGTCAAGTAGAAGAACTTAACTGGCCCATACACAGCCCTGACCTCAACCACATTAAACATCTTTGGGATGAACTAGAACAGAGATTGAGTGCCAGGTCCTCTCATCCAACATCAGTGTCTGACCTCACAAATGCTCTTCTGGATGAATGGGCAAAATTTCCCACAGTCACACTCCAAAATCTTATAGAAACTTTCCCAGAAGATTGGAAGCTGTTTTAGCTGCAACTCCATTTTAATGCCTATAGATTCAGAATGGGATGTCATAAAAGCTCTTGAAGATGTACTGTGTAGGTGTCCCAATACATTTGTCCATATAGTGCATGTATATAATACACACATACACATACAGCACAAATTTAGTTCCATGCATTGGCCAGATACATATTGCAGACAGTGCTTAGCCAGTGCCCGATTTGTTCTGTTAATTGCTCAAATATCCAGGGTAGTGCATTGACCTTGCCCAGAGGGCCATGCTTTGCTTAGATAGTGCCATACAGTGTCCACATAATGCCCTGCAATAACCACATATTGTCATAATTTACTCACATATAGCCATACAGAACTCAGAGTCCCAAACTTTGTCCAAGGGTTGCCATACTTTGAGGATATAGAGGTATACAGTGCCTACAAAGTACCAAATACTGCAGAGATGGTAGTGTAAACAGGTTCCATTTAGTGCCACAGTGACTCTATAACAAACATTTCCGAGCCTAAAAGATCCTTCTACAGTAGCTGTCAAAGTCTTGGAATTTTTGTGGGAATTTGGGAGGCATGTAACTCCATTTATGTTGTATGTTACTGGACTGCAGATAAATAGACAAAGCAGTGTCTAGCATGGTTGAGTGAGACACAACATCTTTAAAGTTGGAAAAATACTTTTTGGTGTCCCATGCATTTACTTTTATAGAAAGATTTATTTTAGTAAAAGAAAATGTATGTAAGTGCAACATTGTCAATGAAAACAATGATACAATTATAGAAATAATGCAAATAATCATTTCTATTTATATACGTCCAACATGTTCCTCCTTGGTATACAGAAAAGGCATTTATTTACATCAGACCTTGCCAGAGTGGTGATTATAAGATCATTTTAAACCCTGGTATATAGTATAAACTGGAATAGTTTTGGATTTTCTGAGGAAACCACAGATCGCAGAGCAAAAAGTTACCCGTTAATAGAATTCAAATTTACAAATGCACCATTATAATCCCATGCAGTTAAACAATAGTAACTTCTTATTTGTTTATTTTCTCTTTGATTTTGTCCTATCTCTCACTCAAAATGTACACAAATAGCAAAAATGTACACAAATATGTTTTACATGATGTGGAGTAAACTATGCATACATATTTTCCCATTGTTACATATTTTTTGGCCAGGGCTGAGTTGTGCCCATTCATTTACTTTATAATAGGTGGTTTGGCATAGTTGGAAGAGCAATGAGACAATCTGAGAATGAGTCAAATAATTACAATGCATAACTTCTTATGGTGTCCAAACATGGGCAGATATGTTACTGAAAAAAAGGAGACATGAAACACCAGCCTTCCCTTAAACCTGCTGTGATCCCCACTTGGATATGCATAGTAATAGTGTGAATGCATTTCATTACCTGAAATTTGATAATATAAAAGAAATATGACACAAATATTTACCAGTTTTGATTTATTTCTAAAAAAAAAACAAAAACATGTGTGCGTGCAAAAATTTTACCTACACTGCTACATTTTCACCAGATCATTATATCAGGCGATATATGGCCAGCCACAGTCTTATAGTTAAGGAATGGATAAGAAGCTATGGATAAATACAAAGATAATTATTCAGATCCAGTCTGCATGGTATTTCCTAAAAACTGCAGGATTTGTAGAGGAGGAAGTCTAGTAGTGCGGAGATGATAGATGATAATTACACATCTCCTGGTGTTTTATGAAGAGAAGCGAACAGCGCCAGTCTGACCCATGGGACCCTAAAGCAACAGACATAACTGCTTATAGATGACAGATGCAACTGTCAAATGAAAATACATTAAATGTGACAAACAGCTACTATTCATTTACTTTGATTTACACAAATGAATAATCACTTTAATTTAATTTTTTTAATTCAATCCAGTCCTCTAACCAATGAAAGCATTTGAATACTGTATATTACCCTAGTGGACTGACCTTTATAACAGCACTAAGGGGATTATCAATGTAACCGAGCTGAATTTGTCATTAAACTGTTCTTTTTGTGCATTGTGATGTCACAGAGTTTAGATGCAGCAGATAATACAACCTGGCCAACATGAACGGTAGGCCTATGGCACCATTTGGGGGAGGGGTCACAGTTGCATTTAAGTTTCTTTCAACAGCCAATTAGAGACTGGGGCAGATTTACTATTCATAATGTGCAACAATTCTGGTTCAAAGTGAAGCAGAATTCTGGGGTACATGCTGTGCGCCACATTTATAAACTGTTTTAGACACTCATTTTGACATGCTCAACAAGGTGTGGGGCTTAAAGGAAAAGGAGGTGCAGTCTAGTAGATCTGATAGCTGTGGGCTGAACGACGGTCTATTCAACAGGTTGGATGTACATTCTCAAACCCTGTCTTGGGCACCAAGAGGGCACGGCACGTCCAACCCTTGAATTTTTTACTAATCTAAAGGATCTATTCTTACCACGTCTGAGGTATGAGCCCATAGTAGAAAATGTATACTGCTCAATATAGGTTTCGACGGAATCAATAGCGCAGTCGACTCAGCTATTGATTCTGCGGTTAAAACGGAAACCTGGCGGAATGGTGACGAACGGAAACCATTAGCAATGTTTCCGTCACCATTGATATCAATCAGTTTGATATCAGTTTGACTTTCCATTGCGGGGTTAACCCGACGGAAATCTCCGACGGAACCCTGGAACGGAAAGCCAACTCTGATGTGAACAGGCCCTAATTCACAGCAGAGACTAGCGGAAATTACAGCCAAAATCTAAGTGAGTTCCTGGCTGGCGTAGATTTCATTAGTGTCGCATGGACAGCCGCGTTTCTCTCTTAATAAATTTGTTGCATCCTACTCTAGATTGTGTTTTCTTAAGACTTGCGTAGCTTTAATACATCTCTTCCATAGAGTTTTATAAATATGACTTATAAATCCAACATAAAAAATTGGAACATGCTTTATTAGATGCCTTATTACGGATGTTTTCTCCCCTAGCATTTAGGCAGATAAACAGTCCAATCTGGGGAAGTAGAGCCCCATTTCACTTTTCACCTCAAACAGAAAACAATTGTGATCAGCATTTATCAATTCCCCATACATTTTTTGTTATATTTTTGCTAATATGTGAAATCCCAATTAATGAAGGATAGCCCACAAGGAACATGAACTGTCCAATGAAGGGGTGAATTGCCTATATTAGACCAGAGTGCAACATTGTATTCCTTCATTTGGAGCTTTTAGTAGATGGCCTTTAACCAGCTTATTTTATTATTTTATTGATAAGGGCATTTTGGTCAGGGGAGGGGGAATTAATTATTTCCAAGTCTTAAGGTCCTATTACACCGGCCAGTTTTGCAGGGGGAGCAAGTGCCGATTAACGACATAGCTCGTTGATCGGTGCTCGCTTGTCACACGGAGGTATGGATGGGGACGAGCGGTCGTTACTCCGATCGCTCATCCCCATACATTATCATCATGTTGGCAGCGGGTCTCCCTGTTTACACACCAAGATAATTTTTCACTTTTTTAAAGGGATCAGCAAATGCTAGTTCATCTGCTAATCGCTGCCCTGTTTACACAGGGCAATTATCATCAACGAGCATTCTACGAACGATCGTTTGCCCAAAAATTGGTCAGTGTAAATCCCCCTTTAGGCCGGGTTCCCACGGGTCGGATACCCTGCTTAAAAACCATGCAGCGTATCCGACCTGGAACACATTCTGTCCGAAAAACCGCACCACAATGTGGTTTTCCAGCCGGAATTTTCGCTGCAGCAAGCAGCGTAGAAATAATTTAATAAAAATGCCCATACTTACTTAGGCCGTTGTCATGGTGATGCGTCCCTCCGTGGCTGTCCGTTCCAGCCTCCCTGGATGATGCTAAAGCCCAAGTGACCTCTGCAGCCTGTGAGTGGGTTTTATACTGCAGAAAATGGTGTGGAAATATTCTGCAGTGTGTAGATGAGATTTGTTAAATCTCACCCAATTTGCTGCTACTGTATTCCGTTGCGTATTTTCCGTCTGCAATTCCAGACGGAAAATATGCAGCAATTCTGTTACGTGTGGACAAGCCCTAAGAGTAGGAGTTCAGTAGGCAAAATGACGTACATGTATGTCTGTGTGATTGTACGGACACAGAAGCGGGGTGGTGTTTGACAGCCAAGCTCTAACCACTCCGTAGCGCTGATCACGGCCATATCACCACTTAGATGCTGTAGTCAATTGCAACCACAATATCTAGGGTATTTGACAGAGATATTTGACATGATTGTGGAGCGCCAATGGGATGCTGTGGCTCCCAGGCCTACCATGCCTATGAGGCCATGCCTTTGGCACAGCCTAATAGATTTCCTGTCAGTTTATTACTGACAGGCAATAATGCTTTGTTGAACTGAGTATACCAAAGCATTATATCAGTGATCAAAAGATTGTATTGTGAAGTCCCGTAGTCGGAATAAATAAAATTAAATAAATTAAAGGGGTTGTCCGAGATACCATCATATTTTCAAAAACCCTTTTAATGCATATAAGTTATAAATGTAAATACATTTTTAATATACTTACATTTTCCAAAGTGGCCCCGTTTCCAGATCCTGCCGTGGGGAGCTTGACGGGTGACGTCACTCTCTGCTCTGGCTCTGCCGCTTTGTTGCTCTTGAATTCTTTGCCGGGTATACGACACGTCACTTGTGACGTGGTTTATATCGGCTTGTTCTGTTGTAACGCGCATACACGGCCCCAGCTGTTATCTCGAGAACAGCAGGGACCGCGAGAACAGCAGTGACAGCGCATGCGCGTTACGGGCTGTGAAGCAGAACAAGCCAATATACACCATGTGACAAGTGACGTGTCGTATACCATCCGAGGTCTCTGTGGTACGAGACCATGTGACCGGGATACGACACGACAGTGGAGGAGGCTGAAAACCTGACGTCAGAGCTCATGTGATCAGAAGGAAAAAGCAGCCAGAGCGGAGAACAGAAGCAAGATTGCACGGGTAAGTATGTTATGCAATTGTAAATATGTGCAATGTTGTTTTAAATGTACAAAAAAAAAAATCTCGGACAACCCCTTTAAGTTGAATAAAGTTTCTTTTTTTTTTTTTTCAAAATGGTTCACAATAAAATAAAAATAAAAACATTTTTTTGTTTTATTTTGAAAATGTGTTAAAACAAAATACTCATATATGGTATTGTCGCAATCATAAAGACCTGTATAATAACGTTTATAAGTTATTTAAACCACACGTTGAATGACATAAAAAAAACACAAAATAAACAATGTCGGAATTTCTGTACCCCCCCAAAAAAAGGTAATAAAAGTTAATCAATAACCTATATGTAACTCAAAATGGTTGTGTCAAAAAAAGCCCACATACGGTTACATTTACTGAGAAATAAAAAAGTTATGGCTCTTGGAATGTGACATAAAAACTTTTTCTTTCCATGAAATGTGCTATTATTGTGCAAAAATAGTAACACATAAAAAAATACTATACATATTTAGAGAATAAATGTACTGTAACAAGTTAACAGGTGAATGGCGTACATATGAAATGCAAAAAACTGTTTAGGAATTGTTAGGTTTTTTTTCCGATTCCTCCCCTCAAAAAAGTAATAAAAGGTAATCAATAATTAATATATAACCCAAAAAGTTCTAGCTCTCGGAATGTGGCGAGGCAATCAAAAAAAGACAAACCTGTGGTCCAAAACAGGATCTGGCCCTAAGGGGTTAATAATTCTCAACTAAGCCTAAAAGCACAATGACGCAATGAAATCATGTGTAAAAAAAACAAAAACAAAATGAAAGACAGAATAGGGAAGAGAAGGTCCGATCACTTTAATAAACTTCAAGTGATTGAATTTACAGCATACACATTCTGTAAAAAAAAAAATTACGTTTTGATATTCCATTTCCTAGATTCAGGGCAGTGTGAATTGTGTTATAAAAAAGAATGGCTATTAGCAAGTAAACATTACTTTTCACTTGTGACATTTAATATACTTAATATGAGAATAAAGCTCATTTCTGAATGTCAATACCGCCCTCTACAGAACTTAAGTGAGTATTACATATAACACTGTTATGTACAGTATGTATTCCAATGTACTGTACATTATATGTTATTTTAGGTTGTAGAGATATGTAGTTTTAAATTGACTATAGCCTGCATGCCTCCTGGAAATTCGGCTTTATCCAATAAAAATGAAATGTAAATTTATGCTCCTGTGGTTTAACCCCTTCCCGCTTTAGCCACTTTTGACCTTCCTGACAGAGCCTCATTTTTCAAATCTAACATGTTTGACTTTATGTGGTAATAACTCTGGAATGCTTTTACCTATCCAAGCGATTCTGAGAATGTTTTCTCTTGACACATTTGACTTTATGTTACTGTTAAAATTTGCTCGGTACATTTAGTATTTAATTGTGAATAACACCAACATTTTGCGGAAAATTGCAGAAATTAGCATTTTTCTCAATTTAAATGTATCTGCTTGTAAGACAGACAGTTATACCACACAAAATTGTTGCTAATTAACAGCCCTCATATGTCTACTTTAGGTTGGCATCGTTTTTTGAACATCATTTTATTTTTCTAGGACGTTACAAGGCTTAGAACTTTAGCATTTAACATTTTCAAGAAAATTTCAAAAGACTATTTTTACAGGGGCCAGTTCAGTTGTGAAGTGGCTTTTAGGACCTTATATATTAGAAACCCCCAATATTTCACCCCATTTTAAAAACGTCACCCCTCAAAGTATTCAAAACAGCATTTAGAAAGTTTCTTAACCCTTTAGACATTTCACCTGAATTAAAGCAAAGTAGAGGTGAAATTTACATATTCCAATTTATTTTTTTTTGCAGAAATTCATTTTTAATCCATTTTCTTTTGTAACACAAAGTTTTACCAGAGAAATGCAACTCAATATTTATTGTCCAGATTCTGTGGTTTTAGGAAATATCCCACATGTGGTCCTAGTGTGATAATGGACTGAAGCACCGGCATCAGAAGCAAAGGAGCACCTAGTGGATTTTGGGCCTCCTCTTTATTAGAATATATTTTAGGCACCATGTCAGGTTTGAAGGGCTCTTGCGGTGCCAAAACAGTGGAAATCCCCCAAAAGAGACCCAATTTGTGAAACTACACCACTCACGGAAATTATCTAGGGGCATAGTGATCATTTTGACCCTACAGGTTTCCTGCAGAAATTATTGGAAGTAGGCCGTGAAAATGAATATCTTCATTTTTTCAAAGAACATGTAGGTTTAGCTAATTTCTTCTAATTTCCACAAGGACTGAAGGAGAAAAAGCACTGCAACATTTGTAAAGCAATTTCTCCCGAGCAAAAAAATACCCCACATGTGGTAATAAACGGCTGTTTGGACACACGGCAGGGCTCAGAAGGGAAAGAGCGCCATTTGGCTTTTGATGCTCAAATTTAGCAGGAATGGTTTGCGGTAGCCATGTCGCGTTTGAGGAATTCATCTAGGGGTCTAGTGAGCATTTTGACCCCACAGGTGTTTCATAGATTTTATTAGGATTGGGCAGTGAAAATAAAAAAAATCCTTTTTCTTCAATAAGACGTAGCTTTAGCTCAAAATTTGTAATTTTCTCAACAAATAAAGGAAAAACCCCAACATTTGTAAACCCCAACATTTGTAAAGCATCTTCCCCAGGAGTACCGAAATACCACATATGAAGTCATAAACTGCTGTTTGGGCACACGGCAAGGATCAGAAGGGAAGGAGCGCCATTTGACTTTTGGAGAACAGATTTTGCTGGACTGGTTTCAGGTCGCTATGTCGCATTTGCAAAGCCCCTGTGGGACCAAAACAGTGGAAACCCCCCAGAAGTGACCCCATTTTAGAAACTACACCCCTCAAGGTATTCACCTAGGGGTGTAGTGAGCATGTTAACCCCGCAGGTGTTTTGCAGAAATTAGTGTGCACTCGATGTTGCAGAGTGAAAATGGGATTTTTTTCCATAGGTATGCCAATATGTGGTTCCCAGCTTGTGCCACCATAACAAGACAGCTCTCTAATTATTATGCTTTATTTCCCGGTTTTAGAATCATCCTACATGGGGCACTAATTTCTTGCCTGGACATTCAACAGGGCTCGGGAGTGAAAGAGTACCATGCGAAATTGAAGCCTAATTTGGCGACATACAAAGTATTGGTTCACAATTGCAGAGGCTCTGATGTGAAATACTAAAAGAAAGCACTGAGATGTGACCCCATTTTGGAAACTACACCCCTCAAGGCATTTATTAAGGGGTGTAGTGAGCATTTCACCCCACAGGTATTTTCCATAAATGATTGCACTGCAGGTAGTACAAAGTAAAAATGAATTTATTTTTTTTCCCCAGATATGCCAATTCAGTGGCAAATATGTCGTGCGCAGCTTATGCCACTGGAGACACACACCAAAAATTGTTAAAATGGTTCTCCAGGGTATGGCGATGCCATATATGTAGATGTAAACTGTTGTTTGGGCACGCTGTAGTGCTCAGAAGGGAGGGAGCACCATTTGGCTTTTGATGCGTAGAGTTTGCTTGATAGTCGTTTTGTTTGGAGTTTTACAGGTATTTCAGTTTATAATGTGGGGGCATATTTGAGCTGGGCAGAGTACATCAGGGGCATATTCAGGTGGTATAACAATGGGGTAAAAAAAAACAATAAAATAATCCATAGATGTGTGTTACGCTGTGAAGCAATCCTTTATGCACAGTCCAGTTTCGCACTGATAAATGGTATGCTTTCTTATCCCCCTTTTGGTCCACACTCTGCACTTTTGCAGTTTGGGGAATTTTGCTGGGAAGTGTTGTCCTGGTATAATGCGGACACCCTCTCTTCCAGCAGATATGTTTGGGCCCTACCCTTCCAGGTTCCCTAATTTTAGGGCCCCCGATAAATCGCCTATTGGAGCCATAACTAATTTTATTTTTTCATAGACGTAGTTGTATGAGGGCTGTCTTTTTGCGGAATGAGCTGTAGTTATTATTGGTACCATTTTGTGGTACATGCGACTTTTTTGATCACTTTTTATCCTATTTTTGAGAGGCAAGGTGACCAAAGAACAGCAATTCTGGCATAGTATTTTTTTATGTTTTTCATACAGTGTTCACCATGCGTTATAAATTACACGTTAACTTTATTCTGTGGGCCAATACGATTCCGGCAAAACCTAATTGATAGCATTTTTTTTATGTTTTACAACTTTTTGCACAATAAAATTACTTTGTTAAAAAGAATGTATTTTTTCTGTCGCAATGTTGTGAGAACCATAACTTTTTGATTTTTTTCTCGATGGAGCTGTATGATGGCTTGTTTTTTTGCGAGAAGAGATATAGTTTTTATAGGTACCATTTCTGATCGCTTTTTATTTCCGTTTTTGTAGGGCAAAGTGACCTACAAAAAACTGAAATTCTGGCATTTTTTTTACTTTTGTTTTACTTTTTTTTTTTTACGCCGTTCACCGCGTGGAATAAATGACATAATATTTTTATCGTTTAGGCCGTTACGGTCGCGACGATACCAAATATGCATTGTTCATTGTTTTTTTTCAATAATAAAGGACTTGATAAGTGAAAAAGGGCGATTTTGTTCTATTTTATTACTTGAAACTTTTATTGTATTTTTGACAACTTTTTTTCACTTTTTTTACACTTTTTTTTTACACTTTTCTTTAGACCCACTAGGAGACTTGAAGGTCCAACTGTCAGATTTTTTTTTCTAATACATTGCACTACCTATGTAGTGCAATGTATTAGATCTATCAGTCATTCACTGACAGCAAGCCGATTAGGCTACGCCTCTGGGCGGGGCCTAATTGACTTCCGTAATGGCAGAGCAGGAGGCCATTGTTAGGTCTCCTGTTGCCATAGTAGCAGTCGGCAGTCGTGCGATTGCAGGGCACAGCTGCCGATCTGCTGACAACCACAAAGATGCAGCGATCGCTTTTGATCGCTACATCTAAGGTTAACGGCAGGGATCGGAGCTAGCTCTGGTTCCTGCCGTTACAGGTGGATGTCAGCTGTAACATACAGCTGACATCCACCGCTGATGACGCCGGCTTATCTCCTGAGCCAGTGACATCTTGCCGACGGTTACAGAAGCCTTTTAGGCCCCGCCTCTGGCAGGGGGCTGGAAGTCTTCCATACCAGGCAGACCGGGAGGCCACTATTAGGCCTCCAGTTGCCATTGCAGCCACCGACACCCAGGTGATTTCATTGCTGGGGTGCTGATGAGCTGCGAACATCTTAAATGCAGCGATCGCTTTTGACCGCTACATTTAAGGGGTTAATGGTGAGGATTGAAGCTATCTTCGGTCCCCGCCATTACAGCAGGGTGTCAGCTGACATCCGGAAATGATGGCACCGACTCAGATTCTGAGCTGGTGCCATTCATTTGTCGTAAGTATACGACATTTTGCGGGAAGCACTGGCTTTCCATGACATATACTTATGACAAATGTCGGGAAGGGGTTAATACTTAACTTTTTTCTGTATTTTAAACAGATTTGCATTACACCAATTTTATCTGTAAAGGCCACAAAAAAAACAACAATAATCATATAAATGAACAGGTAAATTAGCAGTAGAAAAAGTATACAAAAAATGTTGAGAAATATTATACACAAGTAGTGAGGTAAGATATATTAGCCCATACGGCAGCAGTCAGCCCATACAGTATTTACTACAGAAGTGGGCAGGATAGGGAACAAGAGTTCCATGGTTTCCATAATTTGTCCATACATTTTAATAACCTATAAAATCTGTACATTTTAATTGCATTACATTGTAACTAGAAATGTAAAGTTTCTACCAATAGATACAGTATTTCAGTTTATTTTAATCTGGTTCATCCAACGTTATAAAGTTATGTCTGTTTGTTTATTTATTTATATTTTAACCACTCTGCCGGCATCAGACATGGCCAAAGTGTCTGAATGTAGAACTTGTGCCCTGGGTGGCATACCACACTGTTAGCGCAGCAAGGGAGCTGTTGATTTTGACCACCTAGGATTAATATTATCTGCTATGCAAGTAGTGAATTCATTTTGAACACGTTGCAAAAATTGCATCTTCTCCAGAGTAATTTGTAATAAACCACAATATGACAGGACGACGTATGCAGTCTGTAAGAGAACACTGATTCAAGGCATTTATACTAACAGGCTATAGCAGGGGTGGTCACAGCAGTCGGTAAAATTACCTTAACCTCTGCTTGGTTGATTCCAGTGGCAGAATTATTTTAAAGGGATTTTTCCACGATGAAATGTTATATTTCTAGCATAAGCAAGACATAACACTTTTTCAATTGAAATCATTTAAAAAAAAATGCTCCATTGTCTAGATATTGCTGTCATGAACTTGTTATGGAGCCCTGTGGTGTGCTTTTGATTCCCATCTTAGGACGTCCACATAATATGTCCATTTTGCATCTGCATTCTGGGGCGTAACTATGGGGGCTGCCAAGAGAGAGGTCATTACCCACCCTGGGGCTTGGTGGGGGGGGGGCCCGAAAAGTCTTTCTGACCCATGTGAGGAAACCAGTACTTTAAGTGATGTGTGATAATTTGGGTGTCTTTACAGATTTGCAATTCGGCCGAGGAGCTTCAAGTTACACCTCTGTCTGCATTAGCATTCTGTTTCTGTTTATGACTATAATTGTAGTTTCTATTGCTTTTTACCCCACACCTATATAACGTAGCAGTTTTACCAACCAGTGTCTTGTGAGCCAGCCGTAACCCAATGGTCTCTTGCATGTTGTTCCAGGGCTCTTAATATCTGTGGACAAACAATAGCTATTAAGATTTACTCATATGTAATCCTACTGCCTTAGGGCCTGTTCACATCGCCGTTGCCCTTCCGTTGAGGGGTTCCGTCTGAGGTTTCCATCAGTTAAACCCCTCAACGGAAAGGCAAACAAAAACATCAGCTTCCGTTTCCCTCACCGTTGATCTCAATGGTGATGGAAACATTGCTTTTCAAGATAATTATATTAAGACATCATGAAAAAAAAATATTTGACAAGAAGTTTCAATGACAATAATAGAGATTTTCAATGACAATAATAAAGATTTTCAATGACTAATGCAAAGAACATGAGTTTGTCTGCTTTCAATATTTATAGCGGATGTCATCATAAGTTCTGAGCATTGGCGGATGTCAGAGAAGGAGAAACTCTATTTGATAAAGAAGAGGCAAAATTACCATCACTACTGATATGTATGAGTAAGATCTAAATTACATATGCCCTAGGAATATACATAAAATGTTTATGATATACCAAGAGAAGAATCAACAAAGTGAGTATATGGGCATAAGTTACAAAAGATGCAAATCTAGGTAGTTCTCCTTGTACGCCAATCAGATATAACATCAAAACCATGACAGGTAAAGTGAATAATATTGATTATATTGTTACATTTAGGCAGCAAGTGAACAGTCAGTTCTTGTAGTTGATGTGATAGAAGCATGAAAAATAGGCAAGCATAAGGGTCTGAGCGACTTTGATATCGGCCAAATTGTGATGGCTAAACGACTAGGTCAGTGAAACTCAAAAACTTGAGATCTTGTGGAGTGTCCCTGTATGTAGAGGTTAGTACCTACTAAAGTGGTTGATGGAAAGATAATCGGTAAACTGGCAACAAGGTCATGGGCACTCAAGGCTCATTGATGCACGTGGGGAGCGAAGGCATCTGGAGCAATCCAAAAGAAGAGCTACTGTAGCACAAACTACTGAAAAAGTTACTGCTGGTTATGACAGACAGGTGGCAGAATACACAGTGCACCGCAGCTTTTTGTGCTTTCTGTGTTTGAGGTTGCGTAGTTGCAGATCAGTCAGAGTGCCCATGCTGACTCCTTCAACCGGTTGTCGCAAGATTAAATGTTACCCCCTAACCACAGGATAGGTGATAACATGCTGATCGATGGGGGGCTGACCGCTGGGATACCCACTGATCACAAGAACGGGGGTCCCATTCCTCCAAATGAATAGAGCGGCAGTACTCGGCTATCTCCGGCAGTCCCATAGACAGTGAATGGAGCGGCAGTGCACTTGCACGACCTGCCACTTCATTCATTCAGAGGAATGGGACCCTCGTTCGGACCACGATCAGCATGTTATCAACTATCCTGTGTAGAGATGAGCAAACTTTTCAAAAGTTCGGTTCGGCTAGTTCGCCGAATTTCACAAAAAAGTTTGATTCGGACCGAACTAGTTCGGACTGAACCTGTCACTTACGTGCGCCGAGCATGCTACTGTCCAGGGTGCTGATAGAGTTAATGGGCTGCACTAACTCTTTCAGCAACCTTGACAGTACATGCTTGGCGCGCGGAAAATACAATTTAAATGTAATAAAAAAATAAAAATTATAAGTTCGTACTTACTTTCCTCCTGTCCGGACTCCAGCGATGATGTTTCATCCCTTTCGCCGCTGCAGCCAATCACAGGCTGTAGTGGCGGTCACGCACGTCAGGATGACGCTACATCCCACGTGACCGCCTCTGCAGCCAATCACAGGCTGCAGCGGCGACATGGATGAAACGTCATCGCTGGAGGCCGGACAGGAGGAAAGTAAGTATGAACGTATTATTATTTTTTTTGGCATGTATGTATGTTTGCATGTATGTATGTATGTTGTATGTTGTCATGTATGTATGTATGTATATATGTGCATGTATGTTTGCATGTATGTTGGCATGTATGTATATATGTGCATGTGTGTATGTATATTTGCATGTATATATTTGCATGTATGTATGTATGTTGCATGTATGTATGTTTGCATGTATGTATGTTTGCATGTATGTATGTTTGCATGAATGTATGTTTGCATGTATGTATGTTGTCATGTATGGATGTTGTCATGTATGTATGTATGTATGTATGTTGTCATGTATGTATGTATATATGTGCATGTATGTTTGTATGTATATTTGCATGTATATATTTGCATGTATGTATGTTTGCATGTGTGTATGTTTGCATGTATGTATGTATGTATGTTGGCATGTATGTATATATGTGCATGTATATTTGCATGTATATATTTGCATGTATGTATGTATGTTTGCATGAATGTATGTATGTATGTATGTTTGCGTTTTATGTATGTTTGCATGTATGTATGTATGTCGTCATGTATGTATGTTGTCATGTATGTATGTATGTGCATGTTTGTATGTATATTTGCATGTATATATTTGCATGTATGTATGTATGTTTGCATGTATGTATGTATGTTGTCATGTATGTTTGTTTTTTTTTATTTTTGCATGTATGTTTGCATGTATGTTTATATATATGTGCATGTATGTAATTATGTTTGCATGTATTTATGTTTGCATGTATATTTGTGCATGCTTGTATATATGTATGTATGTATCTTTGCATGTTTGTATGTATGGTTTCATGTGTGTGTGTATGCATGTATGTATGATAGTTTGCATGTATGTATGTTTGTATGTATGTATGTATGTTTGCATGTATGTTTGTTTGTATATATGTCTGTATGGCCATGTATGATACTGTCTGCTGGCGCCCTGTATCTAAGTCAACTTCGTGGCAGGCTTCTATACATGGTATAACAGTCAGTATCACACATTAAACTGAATCTAAGCCTACGACATGTTTTATTTCATTTTTTTTTACAGGTTTGGTGTTTGGACTACGTCGGTTTCGAGGACTACTTCGATGACGTTTTTTTTTTCTACAATAAAATGGTTAACGAGGGTTGTGTTGGGGGTGCTTTATTTCAATAAAATATTTTATCTATATCTTTGTCTTTTTCTTTTCAAATTTTATTACTACCACTTTAGTAATGGCCGCTGTCTGAGTGACAACATCCACTACTAAGGCGAGGCTTAGTGTTAGCCGGTGCAGAGGCTAACACTAACCACCATTATTACCCCGGTACCCACCACCACCAGGGGTGCCGGGAAGAGCCAGGTACGATCCAGTACCCGACCATCTGTTGTGATGGTCGGGCTCTGGGGCGGCCGCAGGCTGGTATTATGAGGCTGGGAAGGGCCAAAAACAGTGGACCTTCCCACCCTTGTAATGCTAGGCTGCTGCTGCTGTGTTGTATCTGGCTGGTTATAAAAGTGGGGGGGGACCCCACGTCATTTTTTTTTAATTATTTATTTTTAATTTTTTTAAAAAAGACATGGGGTTCCACCCAATTTATCATAACCAGCCACATACAACACAGTGTTATTAGCCTGGGAATGGACAAAACCAGTGGCCCTTCCCACCCATGTAATGCTAGACTGCTGCGGCCTTGTATATGGCTGGTTATTAAAAATGTGGGGGACCCAACGTCTATTGTTAAATTTGTTAAATTTAAAAAAAAAAACGACGTGGGGTCCCCCCCATTTTTATAACCAGCCCGATACAACACAGCAGCAGCAGCCTAGCATTGCAAGGGTGGGAAGGTCCACTGTTTTTGGCCCTTCCCAGCCTCATAATACCAGCCTACGGCCGCACCAGTACACGACCATCACAACAGATGGTCGGGTACTGGATCGTACCAAGCTCTTCCCGGCACCCCTGGTGGTGGTGGGTACCGGGGTAATAATGGGTGGTTAGTGCTAGCCTCTGCACCGGCTAACACTAAGTACCGCCTTAATAATGGACGCTGTCAATCAGCCAACTGCCATTATCTAGGCACTAATAAAGTTTAAAAAAAAACACAAAGACAATTCTTTTTTATTGAAATAAGAAATCCCCAACAAAACCCTCGTTAACCATTTTATTAAAATTTGAAAAAACGTTGATCTACGCAGTAGTCCAACGAATCGAAGATGTAGTCCAATCGGTACATCAAAATCTGCAACAACATAAAAAAACAGTTATCAATGTGAACAATAACAATACTTCTACTCACCTACACACATATATACACGCACACACACACACACACATATACACAAACACACATATAAACAAACACACCCATATACACAAACACACACATATACAAACACACACACACACACACATACAAACATATATACAAATACACCCATATATATACACAAACACACCCATATATACACAAACACACACATAAACACACCCATATACACAAACACACACATATACAAAAACACACACACACAAACACCTACACACAAACATATACACATACACCCATATATACACACACATATATACACAAACACATATACACAAACACACCCATATATACACAAACACACATAAACACAAACACACATATAAAAACAAAAACTGACAAAGACACATTCCCAAACACACACACTGTTTCTTTTAAATGCTGCTGGGGAACCCGCTCGATCCACTATATAAGGCTGCGCTATAGGGCAGCATTTAAAATAAACAGGATCCTGACCTGTCCATAGAGTTTAAGGCAGCACAGAGTATTTCAGGAGATGAGCGTGCAGATTCAGTGCTGCTGTGAACTCTGCTCTTACCATTACGTAGCTCTCAGTCTGTTACCTCTCCTCCACTCCTGTCCTCAAGAACACCTTCACATGATTGGCAAGTCACCACGTAATGGTAAGAGCAGAGTTCACAGCAGCACAGAGTATTTCAGGAGATGAGCGTGCGGATCTTGTGCGGGGTGGTGACTTGCCAATCATGTGAAGGTGTTATTGAGGACAGGAGTGGAGGAGAGGTAACAGACTGAGCTACGTAATGGTAAGAGCAAAGTTCACAACAGCACAGAATCTGCACGCTCCTCTCCTGAAATATTCTGTGCTGCTGTGAACTCTGCTCTTACCATTACGTAAGATTTAAAGTAGAACTGCTGCTAACATCTTGGTGCCAGATATCACGGGACACCATCAGAGGTCTTGTTGAGTCCATACCTCGATGGGTCAGAGCTGTTTTGGCAGCACGGGGCTGACCTACACAATATTAGGCAGTGGTTTTAATGTTCTGGCGGTGTAAATTTAATGTTGCTTCGCATCACCTGGCTCCTAAAATAAGGAGTGGCTCGTAAAATAAGAAAGATTGAAGGTCCTTTGAATTAGATGAACTATGCAGAATAATACCTCAGACAATTAAAGGGTTATTCACATCATAGACATTAAAGTCATATCCACAGGATATACAGTATGGTCCCAACTCTGCCTGATGTGGTGGCCACAAACTGCTACATCCCCACATACGCACTGCTCTCTCCATTTTTTATAGAATTTATGGAAACAGCCAAGCAATGACAAGCCTGGGGTTCTATTTTGCCATTAGATTGGCCCAATAATACAAATTGTGAAGATATCACAAACATATTATTACATCTGCTCGATTTCTGATATTTTTCATTTAGACAATTAGTCATAATCAAACTAGGATTCATCAATTGGATTAATTTGACTATCCAAATTTAAAAAATATGTTATTATGCTTGCAGTAATTATTGCCAAGGTATATGACAACATTAATTGAGGTGTACAATTTAAGGGTAAATTTGTATTATTCCATCATACATATTTTTTTTAATATTATTATTATTATTATAATTATGATTATTATTGTTACATTTTCTGTATGGTACTCATGTATTGGGGGCTTGTCTAACACGCACTTTCAAATTGCAGGTGCTAATCTCACTGTAGGACTTCACCCTAGGGTGTACAGGTTTCACTAAAGACCCTGAGACAGAGGCCCATTGTTTAACAAAATTACTTTTTATATGCTGTGAATGAATATGAATAATCCACAATACTGAATTACATGATATCCCAAAATTGTGATAATTTCTTGTTGTTTTCCTTTATAGCAAACACCCAACTGGTATTCGCTTTTATTTGTATCCATAAGAGGATTTCTGTACGATTTCACCCCCAATATACCACGGACTGACCCTAAAACACTGTAGTTTAAGTGTACATACATACTATAGAGGTAGCTGAAGCAGCTACTATGGGGGCGAAGAGAAAAATGGGTTCAGACTTAACTCCGGTTGATCCTTCCCCCACTTCCCTATGAGCTGTTTAAACTAGAACAATGCTCCCCCTAACCTCTATCATAGCAGTGCTAGCAAACTATATGTGGGGGAATTGCCAGAGGGTCGTGTAGACCTTCTCCCCTAAAAGAGATATAAAGCAGGCATGTGGTACTTGGGGTCATCCTGTCCTATGATGTTGGGGTATGACCGTATGAATCAGCACCAGAAAGTGACCCCATATTGTATTTATTGCTACAGCTGAAGTAGTTGATATCTGTAACTTTAGAGCACATATGTCACAGGAAACAATGTATTTAGTGACCCACTATTTTTTTTTCTAAGTTATTTATATTTTCCCATCTAAAATATTATGTTCTCACACTCTTAACTATTTATTAATGGCACAGAAAAATACACGTAGAAACATGTTCTTTCAAATCTCAAAATTATTCTTTGTGTTGTTTGGGAATGTAAATGTCTCTTATTATATGTTTGGCCTTTAATTAAAGACATTTCTAGTCTACCTGTCTCTATATTTGAAGCATTGATAGATTTTCCTCATAAGGTTCCTCCTATACTCCCATCTTTGCTCGACCTATGCCTGTATATTAGGAAGATGCTTATACATAACTTCCATAGGTAATGCTTCTATTGCAATCACTTTTTTTTATTAGAATTACTCCCATTATAATATGATCTTACAATAGGTAAAAGTAGTAGCAGGGTAAAGCTATTGACCTGCAAGACTCTCAGCTAACCTAAAAATCAGCCAAGCAGGAAGCACTGAGGAAATAAAATGCAGATAAACATCACCTATAGGGAATGACATATCACTTTGAGTTCGCAAGTGGACATCCACCTCAAAGTAATTAAAGGGGTTGTCCCCGGATTAAATATTAAATTTTTCTTTCAAATCAATCCACCCAAAAATATTTTTTCATTTAATAATTTAAGAAGAATGCTCCTGTGTCTATACATTGCTACATACTTGTTATGGCGCCCCCTGGTGTTTTTTCTCAGAACATGCTGGTGAGAAGAAGCCAATTATTTTGCGTCAACTCTTATTGGCTGGCCAGCACAAAAGCAGGAACCACTCAGTTACCCATGTACTAAAGGATCCAGGCAGTGGGATTGAAATACTGGGCATATGTGTGTGTCCACATAAGGGTACATTTTAAAAGGAAATCAACACTAGGGGGTTGACACAAGTAGGATACATCAATATTTAGGCATAGGAACATTTTTTTAAACGATTCCAATTAAAAAATGGTTATGTTTTTGCACATACAAAGAAACAAATTTGATATTAAATTGTGGGACAACCCTCTGTAAGAGAATGAGGTATTGCATTTACAGACTTTTCACATTTGCTAAAAACATTCTAAAAAGAAGAAAATAAAAGCAGAACATTTGTCCACAAGGATCTAAAAAATGATCAGGGAGCCTTATTGTTGTATAACAAATTCTTCTTTTTAACATTTGGGCTCCTTGAAAGCTGCTGAAGTTTACCAATCAATGAGGTATAAAAGGAAGAAAGGAGTGAAGCAGCACTGATCCGTAGCTGCACCACCACATGCCCACTGTTATAAAACTGGGGGAAGAACTAAAATACAATCTATAAAATACCACTCACATTTTTTGGATATAGTTAACATCTGTTGTGCCGTATAATTATTGATCCACTCTATGTCACTCTATGTCACATCACTATTGTGTCTCACTTACCCTACAATGTCCCATGGGAACATTACCTTTTGCTGTGCCACAGGACTGTTACACCTGCTATACCACAGGAGTGTTAGGCTGGGTTCACACACCCTATTTATGGACGTAATTCGGGCGTTTTAGCCTCGAATTAAGTCCGAAAATACGGCTCCAAAGCGTCGGCAAACATCTGCCCATTCATTTGAATGGGCTTTACGATGTTCTGTGCCGACGGTCATATTTTTTACGCGACTCTGTCAAAAGACGGCGCGTAAAAAAGACGCCCCCATCAAAGAAGTGCCATGTCACTTCTTGTAACGTTTTTGGAGCTGTTTTTCATTGACTCCATTGAAAAACAGGTCCAATAACGTCCGTTAAATACGCCGCGAAAAACGCGAGTAGTTACAAAAACGTCTGAAAATCAGGACCTGTTTTCAGGCGAAAACCGCTCCGTAATTTCAGATGTATTTTTGCTACTGCGTGTGAGCATACCCTTAATCCTACATTGTGCCACTATTAGGCTATGTTCACACGCTAAACAAAAACGGCTGTAAAATACGGATCTGTTTTCAAGGGAAAACAGCCTCTGATTTTCAGCCATTTTTTAAACCACAAATGTTTTTTAGGTGTTTTTTGTGACCGTTTTTGGAGCTGTTTTTATATTGACCTAATGAAAAACGCCCTGTCAGAACGAAAGACAGTTTTTCATATTGAAATCAATGGGCAGATGTTTGGAGGCTTTCAGCTTCCATATTTTCACCCTTTTTCGGGGGGCGTTTATGGCCCGAAAAACGGCTGAAAATAAGCCGTGTGAACATACCCTTAGCCTCTGCTGTGTCAAAGGACTATTACTCCTGCAATAACACAGGTTTGCGTTTGAATTCAAAGCTGTTGTGTGATCTACAACTACATTCTGTTAAACCTTTGACAAACTTGCACAGCTACAAATAGTTTCTACTAGAGATGAACAAATCTTCAAAAAGTCTCTCCAAAACTTCTCCGTGAATCACTCAGAATTTTAAACCAGGCAAGTAACTTCTCCCATCCCTATAAATCTTTACAAATCTCTTCTCCATATATTCTGGAATCCCTCCAATTGACTGCAAACCTGGTGAATCGATTCACCATCTCTACTATCTATCTATCTATCTATCTCATATCTATCTATCTATCTCATATCATCTATCTATCTATCTATCTATCTATCTATCTATCTATCTATCTATCTATCTATCTATCTATCATTTACAGGATTGATATAAAGTATCATGGCGGCATATGCGCAAACTAAAGAAACTCGACTTCGATAGTGCCAACTATTAATAGAATCTCAGTGTGTTGAAAGATACCTAATATTGGTGTTAGTTACTAATAATCTTTATTTTATTGTGGCTATTATATTGAGTACCCTTGAAGGAACACTCCGGGCAAAATGTATTTACTGTGTTACACCCATTGTAGGTCCAGAGGGGAGGTGCATGACACAGGGATTTAAAGAACAACAAAAGAGAGCATCGCTGCGGCATGCACAAGCCCTCAGGACCTACATTAGGCAAAACACAGTGTTTCAGTTGTTGAGAAGAGTCTTTGGGTGCATGTAGAGAAAGTTACGGAGTACAAATCTAATATTGTGGAAAAAATATATATCAATGTCCCATTTGAAACAGTTATTAAAATGTCCATGCAGAAAGAAAATCATTAACTTAGACATTATACAGACTAACTGGATTAGGAACATTGCCTGTAATGCATATTTTTTAATATAGTTAATACATCTATGGGGAGGAATGCAAAGAAATTTCAGAAATATAACTTTCGGTGAGCAGCCTAAAGCTTTATTATGCAATTGTTCTGTTGCAAAACCTTATTTTTAGTGTGCATATTGACTTGACAGCTCTACTTCCCACAGGCACACTCTTCCTCCCACAAGTATGGGGTTTCTTCTGATTGACAGACAACAGCTCACCTCTGACTACTTTTTTTTTAATACACTTTGCCTGGAGGCTTGTCAAAATCTTGTGCACACACCTCCTACAGGCACACAGACATAATCGCATATGTTTTACTCATGGACAATCACAGCTGACAGAGGAAAGCCACAGTTTCAAGTAACTGATTCAGTAAGCACTTGGATGTATACAGGACCATTTATAAATTGGATTCCTTAATTTACTATGACTATAAAATTAGGAAAATATATATATATATATATATATATATATATATGTCTATATATTGCAAAGATAAAGAGTATACTCTAAATATCAACACTACTGTCCTTAAAATAATAATGTAGAAATGTTCAGCACATCTTGGCATAGCCGTTATGGCATACGGATGTCAGAGAGGAGAGGTTCGCTCTAGCAATAAGCAGCTTTTGCTGAGCTTTGCTATTTCCATAACTCTCATACGCAAACAGAGTAACAGAGCGAGCTTGGATATTTACTTACTCCCAGCCATTTGGTAACTCAGTGGCTGGAGAGCAGTGACAGCGGTACAAGGTATAACGGGGGCCAAGGGGTTACGTTCTGCAGGTCCCAGAGGTGGGACACGCATGTAACAGATATTTGCGGCATATCCTGTGGCTATGCCGTAAATGTCCGAGATATGAATACCCCTTTAATGTCACATCAGTCGTGTACTTTCCTATTTCTTCAATGTCACCAATGATCATTTCCAAGGATTATCACTATCACCAACTGTGTCATTTTCACTTAAGACTTGCTTTTATATTTTAGTCTTTGCTCCTTCTGACATCTTCTGGCAGTACTTTTCAATCTACTAACCATCATGAGTCATGACTGTTCCCCTTCTTATTTTGCTGGATTATATCAACCAGTCTGTTCTGCTGTGCAAAATGTTTGCTGTCCTCCTCTAGTCTATTTCTGAGTTTGATCAGTATAGTCCAGCATCTACTAGTAGGAATATCTGCCCATCAGTTTGCTGAAAAAAAATCACAGCTGAATTGCAACAATAAGTCATGCCTGTCTTATGGCCTGTATGACCCGTCTGCATTATACAGTGAAACTTCTCCAAAAGACCACCTCTTAAAGAAGACCATGGCCTTATACTGACCAGATTTCATGTGACAGATTTTCAATTAGTCATACTGGACATCTTTTTTAAGAATACCACCCTGACTAGATAACTAAAAAAGAGAAAAGGAGACACAGCGCCACATAGTGCAGGTAAAATGAGAGATGTTAGGAGAGCAACTAAATTATTAGAAAGTGCTCACTTTAATTGTAGATACTGGCAGGTATCACAATAAGGCTGGGTTCACACGACCTATTTTCAGACGTAAACGAGGCGTATTATGCCTCGTTTTACGTCTGAAAATAGGGCTACAATACGTTGGCAAACATCTGCCCATTCATTTGAATGGGTTTGCCGACGTATTGTGCAGACGACCTGTAATTTACGCGTCGTCGTTTGACAGCTGTCAAACGACGATGCGTAAATTGACTGCCTCGGCAAAGAAGTGCAGGGCACTTCTTTGCCACGTAATTTGAGCCGTTCTTCATTGAACTCAATGAAGAGCAGCTCAAGATATACGAGCGTCACAGACGCCTCGTATATTACGAGGAGGAGCATTTACGGCTGAAACGACGCAGCTGTTTTCTTCTGAAAACAGGCTGTCATTTCAGCCGTAAATGACAGCTAGCGTGTGAACATACCCTTAGGAAGGTATAAGAACAATAGCTGCTGCCTGGTCCACAGACACAACAAAACTACGTGTAAAGGATCTGCCAGACACAGCTTCTGTGTCGACGCCCGTGGGTAATCAGTCTGCACCTGCTCCTAGGTCTGATAGAGTGACTCGATCTGCTACCACTCAGGCTGGTAGGCTCAGGAGTGGGAGAGCCTATCACAGCCTGGCCAGACGGTTCTAGCTCCCGCCTTCGGTCTATTTATACCTTCATTTCCTGCTTGTCTTTGCCTGTGATTCTTTCCTGTTTCCTGGCTCTGCAGCTCCTGCTATTATTATTGGCCTTGCTTCATTTTGACCCTGGCTTTACTGACTACCCTCCTGCTCTGCGTTTGGTACCTCGTACACTCCTGGATTGACTCGGCTCGTTCACTACTCTTGTTGCTTACGGTGTTACCGT